>NW_026971656.1:0-104070 GCF_963678635.1 Symsagittifera roscoffensis | reverse complement strand
ATTGTTGTCACAATAAATTTTTCTGTCTCTTTCTCTTGTTAAGCCTATGATAAGAATGAAATTTTGCTTCAACAACAATATCTATTTGATCATGAACAGTTTAAAAGAACCCAAGCTCGCCATTACCAGCAGCTTCTCAATTGTTGATATTTCGTACGCAGAAAGCTCCTCCTGCGTGAAAACAACGCTGAAAATGCTCAGAGTTACCCGCGTTGACCTCAATAGATCAAAGAGGCTAGCTATACGTTTCCATAACCAAAAACTATGAAAGTCTACTAAAGCTACAATAAATTCATCAAATTTTCAAAAAAAAAATGCTAAACATAAAATTTCCATATATGTGAAATTCTGTGACTAGCATTTTTTTGATAGAGAACTACTTTTTTTTAAAAAATTGTCACAAAATTGGTTCTGTTTTTTGATCGCAAATTGAATTTTGTGCTCAAATATTTGTTTTTTTTCTTCAAAAATGCTTAAGACTCCTTTTTATTTTGTCTAGTATTCTTTGTTCAGTGCAAGATACATTAAAAACTCAAAAAATTCAAAGTTTGATATTTTCATTATATCATTTGTGTACGACAATTGAGGCAATTTCCAAATCACTAAAATTGCAATACGGTCAACCCGGATATAAAAACAATTTTGCGGCTGCTTAAGCGCAGAAATCCAAAGGCAAATAAATTTTTCAGAATCAAAAAACTTTTCTTGTAGTTTACAATTGTGAAAGTTATCGTTTGTCTCAATTGTCAATAACAGCCAAAGATTTGAAAATTTCTGTAATTAGCATAGCGTTTAAAGCGAAATGAAAAATCCCACGAAGAGTTAACAAAATGACTTGATTAAAGCTCCAACGATTAAAAAAAAGACTGCTCGTATCAGTGCAAAACCCTGAATGTCTCGACTACCCTTTAGTTGGTCTCGAATAGTTTTTGATGAACTAAGTATTGGCTAGACTGATAACATCAAAATTTATAATTTTTAAAATCTTAATAGTTTCCTCTCAAAACCAAAAATAGTATGAGTTATTTGCAAACGTTACCTTTTGAGTATTTTTGAAATTTCCAGCTAAACTGAATGCTATTTTCATGATTCTTTCAATCTAGTATAGCTGTCTGAAGCTGAAATGAGTGTAAAAATTTGGTATTTCTAGCTATCAGAAACAGAAAACTACTTTTTTGTGGATATAATTAAAATTTTATTGAAAACTACTGATAATTTTGTAAGTCGTGTTAAATGCGTTGATTGTGTTTAGTTCTGTCGGTTGTTGTTCCAACTTTCGAAGAAAAAGGAATTCCTAGACTTGATGTGGTTTTTATTTCAGTCAATTTTCTGCGAAATAAAAGTTATCAACAAATTTTTATACCCCATTCAGTTTATTGACTCCTCGATTTCAAATTGTAAAAGTATTATACCTACGATGATTTTTTTGTAACACTCTGGGAGTTTAAAAATTTCCATTTCAGCCATTTTCGGGAATAAATTATGCTTTTGAAGCATAATTAGAGTTTCGAAGCTTTTTTTTATGGCAATCAGGATCGATCAGAGTAGACAGAGATGACACATGATCCAATCTGGGTCGTTCACAAAAAAATCGACACATGAGCCGATCAGGGTCAACACATGATCTAACCAGGCTCGTTCGCAGTCGACAAAGTCGATACATGGGCCAACCCCGGTCTATCACAGTCGACAAAGTCGATGCATGAGCCAATCAGGGACAATCACAGTCGACAGAATTGAGACATGAGCCAATGAGGGTCAATCACAGTCAAAAGGGTCGACATACCTGTCAATAAGTGTCAATTTCAATCAACAGAGTTGATACACGAGTGAATCAGGGTCAATCACAGTAAACAGAGTTGATTTTAAGCCTAAAATAACATTTACAGCAATTAGTCTAAGTAGATCTTATTAGAAACCTCAACTTTCCAGTTAGTAATCTATAAATGAGTTAAACGTGAATAATTTGAGTGTGGTTTGTTTTTGATAATAGTTCCAATTTTTCGTTGTTAGTTAATGCTCTTCTATAGATATCTGCTCTAGTCTTACTTTGTCCTCCATTCAGCCGACACGAATCATTCTCATCTCACTGGAAGAAATCATGCCATAATCATTAATATCAGTATACCTCATTCCGTCGTGAACTGGCATACTACCTGTAGTGGTCTTTTTTCCATTCAGATTTGCATTAACACAATCTTTATACCACCAACCGCCTCCTCCGAACTGTGCGGCACAGTTTCCAGTGTTACTTTCGTCTTGATCTCTGTCAGTCGCAGTGAAAGCCATCCCGTTATGATAATCAAGGCCTTTGCCGGAAACAGTTGTGTTGCCCATATTCTCGCTCTTTGCCACCATTGTGCCGAAAGATATCGTGTAAAGGGGAGCATGCTGGATCTTGAAGTCTAAAACAGAAGAAAATTATCCTTTTTGAACTACACTCAAGTTGTTTGACCGGAAAATTCCCTGATGATATTTGTTGAAAGGAATAAAAACAAGAATGCTCGTATCAGGCAACCCCTGAAATTTCTGGCTGGCTATGGGGTATCTGAAGAATTTTTTATTTTATGTACGAATGCCAAAAAATTGTTATTCAGTCATAAACAGTTTGAAAAAATTTGCCCTAGCTGCTTTTTTCCGCTTTTCAAATGGACAAAAATATCGTCAACACAAAAATAATTTGTTTAAAGACATCAATATGTTTTAAATTGTAAAAACAACTTTTGTCGCAAATGCTAGTTTAAAAATGTTAAATTGTTTGAGCGTTTTTTTGTTCAAACATTTTCCAAAAATCTTTATTTTTCCATAGTCTTTTGTCCCGACGTTTGAAGAAAGGTCAAATTATGTTTGCTTGGTTTGGTTCTTCCTTCAGACTAATTTTGGTTTCAAACAGCAGTCCCCCGCTGCTTTCAGATTTTTCAAAAATGGCAACAGTATGTCTAACATTTTCCATCAACTAGGAAATCAGAACTTTTTATTTTGTTTTCTTTTTCAAAATTTATGAGTTCTGTTCGTAACCGAACACAAGGAACAAAAACTTTGGCTTACTCAAAAATTAAGCTTCCAAGGGTTTGAGGGTCTTGCAATTCCAATGCATTGGAAACAACCTGAATTGTCTTGAAATTGTCTTAAGCATATACTATGATGACAGAATCAAATGTCAAACAAAACTTTTTTTCGGACAAACGGAAAAAATTCACAATTTCCGCATCAAGGACTACCTTAAGCGCGCTTTTATTTTAAAAAAAGTTGGAGTACAAATTCGTTTTGAAATTGAAAAAAAAACTTTTGGGAATTTTCGAAACTAAAAGTTCTTTGAAAATTTGATGACATCATTCAAGCAAACAGTATGAAATTTGTATGACTAGTATTTTCCATAATTTTGGTTGGCGGCATTGTAGGATCAGTTTTTTGGGTCTAAGGAGGTCAATCTGGGTTGAGACTACTTTGAATGATTTTTTGCAAACTAAATCAATTTTCTGACTCAGGCTGAAAAACAATATTGCCTTGAAATCTATTGCATAAAAGTAAATCCATTTACAATTTTTTCAAACTTTTGTTTGGTTTCTGGATTCAGTCAATTTTTGACCAATTTTTTGGGCGTTTTTGCCACAACTTTGCCCAGTTTCCGCAACGTGAAAGTGATTGTTGCCCTGAAATCAAATTTTGAGAAATTGAGATTTAAAAACTGATAAACTGGCCAGTTTGGGATAATTGTCGGGCAATTTGATATTTACTTTGTGATGAATCCCGACGCTATAAGAATCTATCAATTTACTTTTTCCAAAAAACCTTGATCCACAAAAACGAAGACTTTGTTCAAAGTTGAGAGAATCCAAGAGAAGGTTCAAAAGTCAACTGGGACTTATACAATTGAAAATACAATCGACTTTATCGCCTAAAATATCGACTTAAATAGATTATATAAAGCAAAATTGAAACAAAATTGAACTTAAGTATGTTTTCGTTGAAACTAGAGCAACATGAATTTTTGCAGTGAAAAAAGAGCTTTAGAGAACCAGAGACACTATAGAGAATTTTTAAATCTCTTTAAAATCTTGCAAATTTTAGATTTCCCGCGGGGTTAAAGAAAACTTTTTCTTTGTTCATTCAAACATCATTTTCATGATTAATGTTCTAGGAATTATCTCGCCAAGCAAATTAGATTTAAAATATCTAAAAAAAGATTTTAGAACGAAACTTTTTTGGTTCAGCATAATAACATTATATAATAAATGAAGATTCTAGCTTATCTTCAAATTGATAGAATGTTTTTGTTTATAAGACATTTTGTAGAATAAAATTTCTTGTTGTACGAAATATTATAAAAATTACTCCTATTAATCACAACCTTGCTTGGATATCTTTATTTGGATTTAAAAACAAAAAACAGCTAAACATATAAAACAGACAAATTTTTTCATCAATCTCATTACCTTGGAGTTTGTTCCGGACTTTTGATTGGTTAAAACTGTATTGGATATTACTAGAATTAAGAACATTCAGAAAAATTTAATGAGTAATGAGTAAGTTCCTAATATAAATTTCTAGTAGTTACTGTAAAGATTATATTATTTAGAAGTTTCTACAAGTTGAAGAGTAATGACGTCTTTTCCTCTGGTGGAATTAATTTTTTTGCCTAAAAATTTCGAGAGAAACCTTCTTAGGTCTGTCGAGAATCAAGTCAGGTTCCTGGATCAGTTCTCTTCAAATAACTTTTCTTTTGTTATATAAATATTAGTAATAAGAATTTTGTCAAAGTTAATTTTTATTCCAGCTTAAACACTTTTTAATATATAAATCTATGTAGTGCGTAACACGTTTGCAGAAACCTTTTCAACCCTTTGAAATTCACAGTTGAAAGAAAGTTGAAAAAAAAACATAATTATAAAAGATGAAATAAAAGACAACCATAAATTATTTACAAAAAATGTTTATCAAAGAGCTATCGAGAGTTCAGGAGATTCTCTTTAGAACGCAGAGCTGTTCGAGCTTGTAGTGGTTGTTGTGCGGGGCTGTTCTGAGGCAAAATGTTTCAGAGAGCATCTCATCTTCATCTTTTGCTATTCCGTTTTCGGCTCATCCTGATTCCCATCAAGGAATGAGGAAGTCTTTGACTGGCTGAACCACAAATCTAGAGTCAGGGATCTCGGGATATTTCATTCCCACTTGTTCAGACTTTTTGCCATCTTTTGCATGATTCGAAGTTGGTTCTCTGTTATGAGTTCTTGCATCATATGATGTTCGTTGAAGTCCCCCTGCATCACTTCCTCCACCATCCATCATGTACCAGACTTGGATTGGGATGTCCATTTGTGCCAAAAAACTTCAGAGACTGTTTTTCGCATTTGGATTTGTGCTAGATCAGGCGAAAACTCTACCGAGTACAAAAGGTTGCTGTTTTGCACTGAAAATATTATTTTTAGCGATAAGTTCCTTAAAAGGTACAGAACAACAGCAAAAAAAATGACTGATTTAGAGCTGAGAGAGGAGAAACTTGACAGTAGTTGAAATTAGAGTATTTAGAGCTGATAGAGGAGGTAATTGACGGTAGTTAATTTGAAAAAAAAAATAAAAAGATTTTGAGTCAATATTGAGGTATATCTTCAACTCAAATTTGCGCGTATAACCAATCAGAATTGATTTTCTTTTTTGATCTGCAGTCGTGTATAACCAGCCTTCTGCTCCCTTATACTACTCACTGAAAACTCATATTAAAGTAGTATCCAATCAGAAATAAAATTCCATCACAGGATTTTTTAGAACTTGTCGTTTCCAACAGAAAATTGGAAAAATGAATGGCCAGAAGTTGTTTGCTGTTAAAATAAGAAATATCACCGATGTAAGTAACACAAGAAAGAAAATATAAGAAGTAATTTTTCTCAACAAATCAGTCGAATAATTTTTTCTATATAACCAAAGAAAAACTGTTGATAATTGGGTAAACATTCAATTTTTTGATTTTGATGTAAACTTGAGAGGATGGCTTGAAGTTTTTCAAATCAAAACTCTGGAAATCTGATTCCAAACCTGATCAAACAGGATTTTGAACTCTGCAAATCTTTAAAAATTGGAGAAATAAAGAACTTTGCTGCGGAATTTTAACAAATTTGGAGATGGGATAAGGGATAAATATAGTCGCTGATTCATTATCATACAATTTTTTGATCAATGTCAAATTCTCGAGAAACAAAATTTCTTTCCTCGTCAGGTGTAAATCAGCCATAAGCTTAAATCTCCGATACTCAAAACTTGGCTGAAAAGTAAGCTCTTTGATTGAGTAAGTTCCTCTGAATAAACCTTTACTTAAATGGATAACTCTTTTTTGTACAATGAAAACGTCCAAAAAATTATTAACAAAAGTAGTGTCAGCATCTATTTCATCGGAAAGAAAATCAATTGAAAATCAGTTTTTTTCTTTTTTTTGTAAGGAACTCAAAAAATTTCGAAAGTTTTATAGTAGAAATTTTTCGAAAAATGATTAAGTTTTTGAAACAAATAACAAACAGGTCACTTTTAGAAAATGCTGGAATCTGATTGGTTGATCTCTATTAATCAGTGATACTGAAACAATACTCACTTCTGATTGGTTGATTTTTCACTGATTGATTCTGAATATATTTTACGTTAAAAGCAATTGCTCTATACTTTCTATAACTGAGTGAAATTAAGTTCATATTTTTTCAACAATTCAATGTAGAGTTAAACAATCTATCAACTTTTTTTGAACATTTTTAAACTCCCAAACTTGTGCCAAGTAATTCTGTTTGTTTTTGGTACGTTCTAAATCTCACTTCTTTTATGATGCCTCCACTCAACAGGAAGAGGAAAGTGAAATGTTAGGACTGTGACGACAAAGATTACAGGAGGTCCGACGCGGACCGACATCGCAAAATTGCGCGCGAGGAGTTTTTCTTGCCGGGAATGTAACTATTGTACTTACAACCATCAAAAAATGAATTTCCATTTGAGAAACAAGCACCTAAAAACAACACCAAAGTCAACAAATTGCGTAAAGTGTGAAAATTTCGAAGATATTATTCACTTCAGCAACATGGTAGAAAAGATCACGGGTTGAAATCGAGGAAAACGAGTGATTCTCTTGCTGATTGGAGTAAAATCCTGGAAAACGAGGAGGACAGTGATCAGCTACGAGTTGAGTTGGATGCCTTTCAATACTAGTTCACAGATACAGAGATCAAAATTGGACGCCAAAAGGTTTTCAATTTTCAAATTTCAATAAATCCTAATCTACTTAGTGAAAAACTGGCTCAAGTCTTTGAAAAACTTGATTATGCGGCAAAAGTCATCGTTGCCTTGGGATTTGTATTATGTAAACTAGAAACTGGCAAATATCGTTATTTCTACGCTCATGAAAATAATACACTCTTTGATAAGACTATGCTGCTTTGTACTAAGCAGACTTGACGACTATACAGAAAAACGTCAAAAAGCAAGATATCAGCGAAGTTTGTACACAAGAGAGTCAAAACAAAAAACGAAGATTCAAGTTGATCACAAATGTGACTATTTTTGCCGCTTTACTGCAAAACCTACTCATCGTATTTCCCGATTCAGTGATTCCCGAACCACTTCTAAGGAATAACCATGTTATTTGTTCGATTTTGGATGCGCACACGCAACAACCATACACTGACATTGTTGTTTTCGAGCACTTGCAGTTCATTTGCATGGAACAACTAATCTTGAAACATCCATCTCCAAGATTTTTCATGATTTTCTGGAAAAAACTGGGTTGTGATCCGAAACAGTTTCTTGGAGTTTTGATGAATAATCTGCCAATAGTTGAAGATGTAGTAGTGAAAAACATTTTTATCTACAATATCGACAATGAAGATAGAGATTCCGATGCTCACCTTGCGATATATTTCTCTACAAGGCAGATCATTTCAACAAGTATCTTCTAAGATGCAAGAATTGAAATGCAAACCTTTACCCAAAAATGCTTACACTCTACGAGAAACGTTGTTTGAAAAAATGGACGGCCTCAATATTGAGTAAACCAAAAAACCAAACAATTTCGAAAATGTAGCTTTTTTGTACTTTGAATGAAATTGCTTGCCATTCGAAGAACTAAAAATGACAGTAACAAACACTTGGACAATCGGGAAACATGGACCAATATAAGTTTCAATTTGATCCAATTTAATTGAAAAACCCATATTTTCGTGTGACAAAGATCCACAATCCCCCATTCGGAGTTATTGGCGGAAAAAATGAAGCCGAAATGCGAACAAAATTTCTAGAAATTGAAAATTTCTAGAAATTTCTGGAAAAAGACTACACACGATTTTCAGCATCATAAATGAACGAGGCAGTTTCAGTAGGAGTTAAGCAAGAGAGTAATAAGACAAATGTATCGAAGATCAAGAAGAAACAGATGCATCAACTCACTTTCTCAGGATTCAAACAAATCAATTGATTGATTTGATGCAACATCTAGTTAAATACACCAATACTCTACCAGTATTTGGAGTCAACAGAAGCCGGTATGAAACCTTCAATTTCTACTTAAATAACTAAGAAGAAATTGAACCATCAGTTATCAAGAAAGCAACGAGTTTGTTTCCTTTAAATTTCTGGACATTTTGAAGTTTTAGATAGAGATACTTCTCTAGACTATTTTCTAGTACCTTAAAAAGCCAATGAGATGAAAGAAAACAGTCCACACTAGTGGTCTGATACTCCCAAAAAACTCGACGAACAACAACTACAGTCGTTTGATGATTTTAACAGTAAGTTGATAAACAGTAACCCTCTCTTTACAGAGCATGATGATTATCAAAAACTTCTTAACACTGGGATAACTGAGGATCAAGCAATAAAAAACGGGTTAAAAAACACGCCACCTACGGGATTCGAAAACAACAACTATCTGAAATCTATCTGCAATTCGGAACAGTTGTCAACATTTAGCCAACATTCTGCACACCACATAATTTAGCGATTAATTGTCTAAACAAATCAGCCGACTGTAATATTTACCCAGTCTTTTCGAGTAATAATGACGGGCTTGCAAAAATACGGGAACATATTACCGGTGGTCCTTCAATTGTTTTCACAAGGAAAGCGGTAGACGTTTATTCAAAAGTCAAACAACTTGTGTAAATCAATCGTTGGGTTTGATGCCAGACCGTTACATTCTTATTCCATGTGTCAAGATTTGCCCACAAGCTTGTATACGAGATGGGATTACAATGAAGAAAAAAAATTAAAGTAAGGCAAAATCAAATTTGTACGTTTGAAAATACGGCTATGTCATTTTTCAAGCAACTAGACCTGAATGTAAAATTGAAAGCTATTTCACTACAGGTAGAAAGAAAAAATTGATTGCTTCAGTATTGATGGCTATTGCAACCATTAAAAGACTGTAATTGAAGCAATGGGTAGTTTTGTTTTCAATTTGCCCTTCTCAGCTAGCTATAACAAGCCTAACTGATGATGATATAAAAGGAGCATCCAAAAAAAAGAGAAATGGATGAAATTCGAAAAGACTATATTTGAGAAAAAAGTTACTCCATAGAAAAAATATGGTATTGTAAATGTTGGGATCAATTCGAAAGCAACGTAGACGTGAAAAATTACGTCAGAACTCACTTATACTACAGTATGCCAAATTGAGAATGTCGGAGCTTTTTTATAACGTTTTTATTAAATTTTGTGACAAATTTGAAGTATGCGAACTGAATAGAAATTCGCTATTTGGCTTTGGCAGAAGAAAATTCAGAGGGATGTTTTTTTCCCCAGCAAGCGAGCAGAACAGAAGTGAAGCAAGGACTGTCGAGACGATTTGAGAGCAGATGCTAAAAACAACTCCTCTCCATACTTGCTGCTCTAAACATCAGAAACATGACAAGATGGAACCAAGATTATTCAAGGAGGAGTTCATTTGTGACAAATGTTGTGCCTGTGTTTTAAATTCTTTTGCTGTTACAATAGTAAAAGTCAAAAACATAAGTTTAGCAGTAAAGGAATGATTAAACATGCATTAAGAGACATTGGAGATGTCCCAACGGTGAAGTATTGACAAGTAAAAGATGAGGCTGTGGATTTGAAGACAACGAATAGAGGTTTTAAAACGAGTAACTATGCAGTCGCCACCTATGAACAAACAAAAAAAGAACTGAGCTATTTTTAACCTAAGCGGGAAGTTCAATGTGGTGGAATACATACTAAACATCTAAACTTGTACAACATTATGTAGTAATATTGCGTACGATGATGTAAATTAATTCATTTTCTCAGTAATTTTTCTTTTTTTGAACACGCCTTTTTGAACGCTGCGTTTGGGTTATTTATTAATAGTTTTTCGATTAAGAGTCTTAAACATCAGCAAAATCGGTCGCCAAAATTTTTTTTCAAAATTTATCATTGTACCATCTGAAGCTGTGGAACCTAAAACCAATCTTAATAGATTGGAAAATCTATTCTCACGTAATACACCAATGAAATTTACCAATTAGGTAAGGTTCGCCAAAACTTTTGCAAAAAACCAGACATTTCCACACAAAATCCAAAAAAAAACAGTTTTTCTTACCATTGTCTCACATCACTCTATCTTTTTCTCCATGTTAATAAAAAGGGTGCTGACCGGAAACTTTCTAGCCTATGTCAAAACATGGAGATCAGCACTCCCCGTACTGCCTGACCTGCCCCAACATATACTACTTTTAGGTCAAGCATCACGAAAAGTCAATTGAAAAACTGACAAAACACTTTAAGTTCCAAAATACACTGTTGTTTGATAGTCCAGAAAATCTGAAAGTTATCTGAACCAAATCTGTATCAAATGAGAATAAAAAATTAAATAAAGCTCGACTGATAAATCTGTATAAGTAAGATTTATCTGTATAACACCCAAAAAATTAACAAAAAGTGGATATAAATCAAATTAAAATCAATAAAACCGTTATTTTGCGTGTGTTTTTTTGAATCAAAATAAATTGATTCAAAATGATTCAAAGCAATTCTCTTTCAAAGTTTGCTACATTATCTGAATAAATAGGATTGCAAACCATTTCTTGTGAGTGAAATGTTTTGGTTTTTGCTTCGACAGTTTTTTTGTAAATGTTCGAAAATAGTTTATGGTAATTGTTTGTTCGGCTTACCTGCCCATTCGCCCCAGAGAAATGTCTTGCCTGAGATTTTCCGCATCGAAACTCGAAGATTCCATCTTCCTTTTTGTGTCAATTTGTGCATTCTGTTCAACCCCAGCCACAAATCTCCCGCTCCGGAAAAGTCTCCAAAACCTGCTTCATACTCTTCAAAAGTGCGGTCGAATAGAACGTCGAGTTGTTCTCGCCTCTGTAAAACTATCTCCTGTCCAAACTGAAATGTGGCTCAACTTAAAAATTATCTCCCTTTCAAGAAGGTGAGTAAGTTTTATGTATATTAAAGTAGTAGATTTTTAGAATCAGAAAGCAGCAAAAATTTAATTTCAAATAGAAAGCTCTAGGACTAACTAACTGCTGTTAAGTTCTTATAGGAGTGGCTTTTCCTATTTGATACTGTGCGGTTGGTTGCTAAGTAGATCCTGAAAGGCTGCATCAGTTAGACAATAAAATTCCTCTTTCTGCTTTCATGGGTCCTTTGTTTTACGGTCCAAAATTACCAGAAAATTTTGTCAGTTTAAAATATAATTTTCGGTTTAAAAAACAATATCAGATTCCTTTCAGTGATAACTAACTTCAGACAACCTCATTGCAATCTTCGAATACAATTGTCAAAACACCAAGAGACTTCAGTTTCTGCCGTACAACAAAAAACACCTCTTTCCGCTTTTTTTTAAGAAATAGACAAAATTGTGACACTTTGTTACAAAAAATATCTGAATTAATATCTGAATCAGCAGTCTCAAATCTCAATATCATGAAAAAAAATAAATCTTTTTTTTTGAAAATTTTCATTCACTTCGATGACAAAACGGGACGCATTACTGGAAAAAAAACATAGAAACAGCTGGTTTCCAGTCTTAGAAATAGATTATGTTTCTTGGGGCCGATTATATTCTAGATTATATTATTATCTTTATATATAAGCGGAAACAGATAGCTTTTTTTTGAAAATGGAATAAATTTACCGAAAAGATGCAGAAGAGTTAATCTCCAGAGCTATGAGCCTTCTCAAAAACTACAAAAATGCTATTCAAACGAGCATAAACCAAGAGTTGTTCTGATCTTGATGTAAAGAAAACAGCAAAAGTTGAGAAAAAAACTTTTAAAATCTAACTTGAACAAAATTGCTTCGTTTTGGCTTGTTCTACTTTCAAATTACGATTGTTTCTGTAAAATTGATCATTATTTGTAATATCTTTCTCAGCGTGACTAAGAAACTAACTGCAGTTTAGAAAAGACTTTGAATCAATTTTAAGAAGTTTTTAAAAAATCACTTCAAATAAATAAATTTTAGTTGTGTGAATTTCAAATAAACAACACGTCAAGAGTTGTTCTGATATTGATTGAGCTTTTGAGTAGAAAACAGCACTTGTTAACTAGCACTTCTTAGTCAAATCCATTCAATCTGGTTACAGAACTTTTTAAAGTTCAATTTTTTATGGTTTGCGGGGAGGAGGCAGACCCTTAGATAAAACTTCTGTTGCTGCAAATGCTTGAAATGAACTGTTTTTGTACATGCAATTTTTTATTTTGTGTAGCGCGTTTGTGTAGCGAGTTGTAATTTCTTAAGTTATACATGAAAAAAAAAAGATTTTTATGAATTACTTACTGTAATTTCTTTCAGATGCCCTTCTATTTTATCAATTCTGCTGGATAAATTCGCTAATTTACTCGCAACACTGTTTGAATGATAATCCAAATCACTCTCAACTCTCTCAATTTTGATTGAAATGTTTGCCATATCGCCCGCAATTACGTTTGAATGATAGGTTAAATCACTCTCAACTCTCTCAATTTTGATTGAAATGCTTTTCATATCACTTTCAACCATGTTTGAATGAAACGCCAAATCACTCTCAACTCTCTCAATTTTGATTGAAAAGTTTGCGAAACCATCTGCAAGTCGGGCGAGGTTTTCTGTTACACGATTGCTGCTGTCATCGTTCACTCGATTGGCTTCAGTGTTTTGTGCACTCTGAATTCTTTCAATTTCGATTGAAATGTTTTTCATATCACTCGCAACACTGTTAGAATGATAGGCCAAATCACTTTCAACTCTATCAATTTTGACTGAAATGTTTTTCATATCACCCGCAACCATGTCTGAATGAAACGCCAAGTCACTCTCAACTCTCTCAATTTTGATTAAAATGTTTGCCAAACCATCTGCAAGTCGAGCGAGGTTTTCTGTTACACGATTGCTGCTGTCATCGTTCACTCGATTGGCTTCAGTGTTTTGTGCACTCTGAATTCTCTCAATTTCGATTGAAATGTTTTTCATATCACTCGCAACACTGTTTGAATGATAGGCCATATCACTTTCAAATCTCTCAATTTTGGTTGAAATGTTTTTCATATCACCCGCAACCATGTCTGAATGAAACGCCAAATCACTCTCAACTCTCTCCATTTTGATTGTAATGTTTGCCAAACCGTCTGTAAGTCGAGCGAGGTTTTCCGTTATACGATTGCTGCTGCCATCTGTCACTCGATTGGCGTCAGTTTGTTGTGCCTTGATCTTTTTTGTTTCATTTGATAGAGAAACTGTCAGGAATATTAGAACGACAACCGATGTCTAAATAATTAGAAAAAAAATTCAATTCAAATAATAAAGTAAGTAGAGAAAAACATTGGAATTGGGCTTTTAATACAGTTTAAGAAGATATATCACTAACTCAAAAGTGTGAAACTATCATCTACCTTTGTTTTTTTCTGAATAAGAAAACACAGTTGGTCAAAATCATAAGCTATTAGAAATAGTTCTGTTGCTTATTTTGAAACTTTTTTTGTGAAAAACAGTTTACTGTACCTTCTTAAGAATTTTCATGTATTTACAGATGAGCAAGAAATCACAAGAGAGCAAGTTTCTCTAAACACTAAATAGTGGCTGTCGCGATTTCCATTTGTTTATAACCTGTTTTAAAAGTCATGATCCTTAAGTAGAAAAAGTGCAAATTAACAAGATGCAGTCTGTCACTCGGGTTTTGATCCACGGCTGATAGATAATGAGCAGAAATAAAACCTGGATAATTCGATGATGAGGTGGGTCATTCCGCAACTTAACTAGTGTAACTACCTGTCAGATAAATGACTGGAAAAAGTCATTCGACTGGAAAAAGTAAGTAGTTTGGGATAGTCCTATGCAGCTATTTTGATCAGTTTTTGAAAGAATACGGAAACTAAGGCCATAGGTGAAAATAAAATAAGCAACTAGCGGTCGTGACATTAGAAATTTAAGTAGCTCTCGAGATCTTTTTTGATGAGATTTTTTCAAGTAAAAACCTGCATTTTTTAAGTGAAAAGACGTGAACATAATTAAAGTTGTTTTATGACGTTTTGATTACGTTTTCTGTTGATTCAGGTCCAAGCTACCATTTTAAGTAAATTTTTAATAAAATTTTTTTAAAACCTAGGCTTAGCAAATTTTTGATCAGAAATTGAATGTGGATTTTTTTTTATTTTCCAAAAACTGCTTTTTAATTTTTGAATTGTTTATAAAATTGAACAAGCAAAATATTTGGAAAACAATACCAAAAATTTTGTATTACAAAATTTTCGCCAGTAGAAAGAATACTTTCCTTGAAATTAATTGGATTGGTGGGAATGTAAAAACTGTAAGACTTAAAATTACAATTGTTTTTTTCCGATGAAAAATTGGGGCAAAAACGGCCTGCCTATAACTTAATGTTTTATACTGGTGAAAAACAAAGAAAAAGAAATAAGACAACCTTCGTTCTTCAATAATTTTAGTAGATTCAGATTGTTACTTTGGAGTTTATATGGAGTTTTAGTTGGAGAAATTGGACATTTATTTAAATTGGAGATTATATGGTTTTGGCACTGAAAATATGTTTGAGTCACTGACAATCAACTACTTGTTTGCATAGTTATAGTGCTGTTGCAGAGTTGTAAAAGTGATGTTGCAGTGCTGTTGCAGTGCAGTTTGAGTGCCGAACAATATTGGCAATATTACAATTTTCATAGCACTGTTTAATCTCTAATAAAAGATCAAAAGACGCTGACGCAGTGGTGAGCATCAATGAGTTTTTACTGAGACATTACTGAAACGGTATAAGTGTTCACTGCAAATGAAATCTGGGCAATCACTCAAGTTTGATATGGAAAAAAAAGCTTCTTGGCTTCAATTAAGCTTCTCCTGCTTGTCTGTTGACTTATAAATTACAACTGTAATTATAAATTATAATTACTTTCTTTAAGTGTTATGACTTCAAAATTTAAAAAAATTATATTTCACATGGGGCTCAATTTTACAAAATCTTGATAAGAGAAAAAACTGAAAATCCGCACCAAAGAAAATTTTAAAAACTATTACCTCTAAAATACAATTGGTCATACTGAAAGATAGGACTCTAAATTAATAGTTTTATATTGCAAAAAGTTAAGTAGCTAAAATTTATTCAAAAAAATTTTAAACTCTTTGATTTAATAATTCCATTTGTTAGCCAAAAGAGAACCAAATTTTTCTTACAATAAAATTTAATTACCCTCAGTTATTTTCCTTTAAATGAATTTTCACAATCCGACGATAATATCAAAGAAAAGCAGACAAAAAGAGGAGAAAATCGACGACGATAGAAGAACAACTGCGTAAACAGGCCGGTGATAATACGGAAGCGATTCAAAGGATCATGGTTGAAAGAAAAAAACGAAAAGTTACGAGCAATAAATTGTCCGCACGTACAAAAAATTTGATGAATTGGAGGAGAACAAAAAATCTGGTCGAGTGAAAGCAATATTGGAAAAGCTTTACAAATGCCTTGATAAAAAATCAATATAAAGCACGACAGATTGACATCGAAGTGGGGAGCAAACAACAAGCTGAAAAAACCGACAACAGGAATTCAACAAGGGTATAAGAAAACTTCACCAGAGAATTTCTAGACTTTTTTGACGATACTGGCATGGCCAAATAGCTTGCCAGTAAAAATCTCGGAAAAGCTTAGGAATGAGTTTTTCACGCAACTCGACAGAACTGCTGTCGCATCCCAGCAACCAATCCAGTGACCTCAGAAACCAGCAACTGAGACAAAGAATTGCAGAATTAGAGATGAAAATCTTGACAACTAAACACAGCTTTTCCGAGAAAAAGCCAGTAATGAAGATCACAGACTTAGAAGAAGCAGCAAGTCTACTTAAAGAGTTTTTTGAAGTGAAAATTTTGGATGCCAAAAAAAATCAGAAGTGTCAGAAGCAAAAGGTTCAAGTATCCAAATAAAAATGACAGATATTTATATCTTGATAGAAAATCAGTCACAATCGTTGAAGTAGATCTAGAAAGGATCTACAGAAAGGATTGGTTAAAATCACTAAACCAATTAGATGAACAGAAGCATGAATCATAAACAAGATTCAATTTTGGCAAGTCAAGTAGATCACACGAAAAGTGATCTCATGACAGATACTTAAAGAACTAGAGACATACTTTAGAATTTGGAGTTTACCTACAGCTTAAGCACCTTGGTAAAACGCAAAAATAGCAAAAAACGAATAGATTCTGACAACACTCACCTATGATGGCAGCCAATATGTACATTCTTCGGAATTATTGTACAGTCATTGCTGTCATTGAGATATCGAAGTTGATTCACAGCTAAAGGTTGTGAAAGCTATCCAATTGCCAAGATCCAATTCTCTCATCAAATATCGAAACTTGATTTGCATGAGCATGTTTGTAAAGATTTAGAAAAACCTACCATCTGAAATCAACTTCTTATTTAAACATGATATTGAGCAATCTTCTGCCTGATCTCAAAGACAAGTTGACTTTCTTTTCAATCGAATGGAAATGTTCATGAGAAATAAATGTGGTTGAGCTAAATGAGTGGCTTACTGATGTGGCCTTAGTGCAGGATCACTGAGCTGCAAAAAGAAGCCATTAACCTAGAGAAGCAGCTGAAACAGGAATCCTAACTCACACACACCAAACAAAAGCCAGAACTTATGTTCCAGCAAACAAAAAAAAACAAGAAAAAACTATGCTTGTGATGATAAATCATTGCTTGTGTTACAAAAAAGGGATACACAATTTCTGGAACTGTCCAGATTTCAAGAAGATAAATAAGAAACAACGTAAAAAACACAAATTGTGTTTTAAATGTTTGGGTACAGCTTAAAGCATCAAAAATTGTAACATGAATTAATGTGAAATAGATGGGTGTGACAAAAAACACAACCTGCTAATACATAAAAATGTAACCGAAGATCAATCCAACAAGAATCAACCAAACTCTATAGAATGCCGTTCAGTTTTCTCTTGCTACCAATAATCAGACTGCAATTAACTAATCTTAGACAGGCAAGTCATTGACGACTTGTGCATTCAAAGACACTTGGTCAGCAGTGATACTACTAGACAAATCTCCAAAAACTGCAATGACTGCAAAAAAAATGACCGCAAAACCGTATTGGCTGGAGCTAACAGTTCAATAAACATCACAGAAAAAGTCACGTTGATGTACCACCAAAAGTCTAAAACATGAAAACGTCCATTGTTTCGGCTCAGTCCATGAAATACGATTATAGAGCCTACAAAAAAATTTCCGCAAATATCAATTGTGCCATGCCAGAATATTTTGCACTCCGAAGTCAAGTGAAAAATTGGTTGACAATTTCAGTATGATGAGATCAATGGAATACAAAACTCTGAACAAGAGAAGTCCATTGGTAGTAGAAACACCTCTTGGATGGTCATTAAATGGCCAGTTGAGACAAGGAAAGCATATGAATCCAAAGCTCGATCTTAGTTCTGTTCTACAAAAAGCAGTTGGCTCAAGGGATCAAAAGTTGGCGGTTTTCAAAACAACCCTGAAAATGCTTTGGGGCAACTTTACTTTTTGCAAAGAAGGCTCAGTACACATGATGAAAAGAATACGAAGTATCAAGACACAAAAAAAACGGGTCTCAAGAATAGACTCATTGAGAAAGTGTGTCAAAACTATCATGATATACAAAAATTAAAAATGCGAAAATTTGGTATTTTCATTCAGTCTTTCATCAACTTAAACCAAGCAATTACAGTAAGTTTTGGAATGCAGCTTCAATTTATCAAAGGATATCTTTGAATGATAAATTACTTACATGATCAGATTTGCTGCAAAAGCTTTTAGGATCCTTTTTCAAATTTCGGAGACGAGCAAACGCAATCAAAGCGGCTATTGGGAAGATGTTTCTTCTTGTCAAGGTAAAAAACGATACTCCTTCTGAGGATACCGAAATTAAAAGCGATGAAATAGAAACATAAAAACATACTTGTTTGAATTATGCACTCTAAAATTCATTAGAAATTGTTAATTTACAGGAAACGTGGAAGCAGTTCTATATAGTTCATTTTATTTATTCAAGCAAGGTTTAAGAAAGAGCCGAGAATGTCAAACAACAAGTTGTTCGAATTTTAAACAAAGATGGTGACAAACTGACGTAGTTTTATTGCGCCATTGCAGAGTTATCTGAAAACATCAATAGAAAAGGAAATGTCGACGCTGGGAATCAACTGGAACATAGAATCGAAGAGTTTAGCAGTATGCCGAATGGAGGTCAAACTAGTCGAAGGATTCTCACAAAGTGTTTTTCTTAGCGTTGCTTCTTCACTATCCGAAAAACTAGGACTGTTCTTACACTGCATCATTCGGAGGAAGATCGTATTGAGGAAACTATAGAAATATGAAGTTGTTTACTTCCGGCTGAAGTGTATGTTTCTTGTAGAGAAGAACGTACAAAAAATTTGTTAGAACCCAAGTACAAATCGAACACTGATCAATTTCACTACGTTTATCACATGAAAAAAGCGAAATTTTAGCAACAGATAAAAATTATTTATGAATGTCACTCTTCGCTTGCGTATATTGTTTGACCAGTGCCGGATAATTTATTCAAACGCAAAATACTATCATGTTTCAAATAAATTTTCAAAACTGAATTAAATTTTTCTCCGAAAAATTTTGATCAATCCAAAATTTAAAAATTACACTTTAATTATTATGATTTTCGTTGATATCAGAATAGGACCGACCTGTGGTGATCAAATCATTAGATGGACGAAAACTGAACTTGGATATACCCCCACAGTTTCCATAAAGAAGAAACCCGATCTGTATATATTTTTTCAAAATTATTTTATTCTTCTTTTCCTCTTGATCTCTCTCCACCAAACCATAACATAACATTTTTTTTCAACATTTGAAAAATCAAATTCAGGTTTCAGATGTTTTTCGATACAATGCAGGCGGGGAAATATCTATCTCTGAAAGAAATAGAATCTTTTGAACCATTGTAATTCGCTGTAACGCTTAACTTACTTAAGAATGCGCTTAATTGCTGATACACCTATAGCTAAAATATATTTGTTTTTGAAAAATTTTGACAAATTTTACAATTTTTGCTCCGAGTTTTCCGAGCGAGGAGGTGATAATTTATTTCCATAGATTCCACTATATACTGGAGTCGACGTTTTCCTGATTACTCTTAGGAGTGGGACAATGTTTTTTTAACCAAAATACTCCTACGCAAAAAAATGTGCATTGAAAACGCACAACTAAATATTTTGCCGAAAGTTTATTTACTTCATTTACGATTCAAGTTGAGCTTTAAAGTATTGCCAAAAATTTAGTTTCTTCATATACGCTTCAAGTCAAACGATTCGGGCTACTGGTCAGACAACCAAGAAGCCAAGATTCTTGATGAAAAGCAACAACATCTATGGGTTTCAGTTTGCAGTTTTCGTTTTTAGTGAACAGTTAAGAGTAGACTTTGTGATGTTCAGAAAAAGTAGACTTTTTTGCACTTCAAAAGCTTTCACGAAAACTTTTACACTGATTGTTTTTATTCGTTTTTGAGAGAAAACTCTGGAAAGGAAATGAAAAAATTTATATGCTGGGTCTGTTCTGCCGCACAATTTTTATACGAAAAATTTAAGCGAAACAAACACCTCAACATTGTTCATGTTTCATAATTCAGCATACAAATAGTACCTCAATTTAAAATTGTCTTGTTTGAAATCAAAAAAAATAATGACAAAAAAAACTACTTTTTGTCCACAAGAAATTTAAGGCACATAGAGGACAAGTAATTGACTAGCGTACCAAATCAAAAGACCTCAGTCAACTTGATTTTAGAAAGATTGAAAACGCTATGTTTTGTAAGGGTAAAATCGGCTGAAACTTTTCACCCAGAACATTTATAAGCACGCAATTAAGGTCTCACTCTTAAAAAAGTTTACAAATTCAATCGTAGAAAATCGATCATTTAAGAAACAACGTTCACGAAGGAAAAGCTTTATAGAGTTTTCCATTAATAAATATAACTCAATTTGATGTTAAAATATTTGAAATTTTTGGTTATCAACATCAATTTTTTGTAAGACGTTCCTGTAGTTAACGCTAAATACATATAGTCTAAATTGATTGCAACGTTCCGACTGGTTAGAGGACGTAAAAATTGTCCCAGAATAATATATTCATTTTCTATCATTCGCTGTTTCGCATTATTCAAGATTACAAAGCCAACATTTATTGGCTCATCTTAGTTGTTTTCATGGTTATCTTTTTTTCAAAATTTTTGTTGTCAACAAAAAGCAGTTGGCTCAAGGGATCAAAAAGTGGCGGTTTTCAAAATAACCCTGGAAATGCTTTGGGGCAACTTTAATTTTTGCAAAGAAGGCTCAGTACACATGATGAAAAGAACACGAAGTATCAAGACACAAAAAAAAACGGGTCTCAAGAATAGACTCATTGAGAAAGTGTGTCAAAACTATCATGATATACAAAAATTAAAAATGCGAAAATTTGGTATTTTCATTCAGTCTTTCATCAACTTAAACCAAGCAATTACAGTAAGTTTTGGAATGCAGCTTCAATTTATCAAAGAATATCTTTGAATGATAAATTACTTACATGATCAGATTTGCTGCAAAAGCTTTTAGGATCCTTTTTCAAATTTCGGAGACGAGCAAACGCAATCAAAGCGGCTATATACTGGAGTCGACGTTTTCCTGATTACTCTTAGGAGTGGGACAATGTTTTTTTTAACCAAAATACTCCTACGCAAAAAAAATGTGCATTGAAAACGCACAACTAAATATTTTGCCGAAAGTTTATTTACTTCATTTACGCTTCAAGTTGAGCTTTAAAGTATTGCCAAAAATTTAGTTTCCTCATATACGCTTCAAGTCAAACGATTCGGGCTACTGGTCAGACAACCAAGAAGCCAAGATTCTTGATGAAAAGCAACAACATCTATGGGTTTCAGTTTGCAGTTTTCGTTTTTAGTGAACAGTTAAGAGTAGACTTTGTGATGTTCAGAAAAAGTAGACTTTTTTGCACTTCAAAAGCTTTCACGAAAACTTTTACACTGATTGTTTTCATTCGTTTTTGAGAGAAAACTCTGAAAAGGAAATGAAAAAAATTATATGCTGGGCCGGTTCTGCCGCACAATTTTTATACGAAAAATTTAAGCGAAACAAACACCTCAACATTGTTTATGTTTCATAATTCAGCATACAATTACCAACTCAGTTTAAAATTGTCTTGTTTGATATCAAAAAAAATTAATGACGAAAACAACTACTTTTTGTCCACAAGAAATTTAAGGAACATAGAGGACAAGTGATTGACTAGCATACCAAATCAAAAGACCTCGGTCAACTTGATTTTAGAAAGATTGAAAACTCTATGTTTTGTAAGGGTAAAATCGGCTGAAACTTTTCACCCAGGACATTTATAAGCACGCAATTAATGTCTCACTTTTAAAAAAGTTTACAAATTCAATCGTAGAAACTCGGTCATTTAAGAAACAACGTTCACGAAGGAAAAGCTTTATAGAGTTTTCCATTAATAAATATAACTCAATTTGATTTTAAAATATTTGAAATTTTTGGTTATCAAAATCATCTTTTTGTAAGACGTTCCTGTAGTTAACGCTAAATACATAGAGTCTAAATTGAATGCAACGTTCCGACTGGTTAGAGGACGTAAAAATTGTCCCAGAATAATGTATTCATTTTCTATCATTCGCTGTTTCGCATTATTCAAGATTACAAAGCCAACATTTAATGGCTCTTCTTAGTTGTTTTCATGGTTATCTTTTTTTCAAAATTTTTGTTGTCAAGAACATTGTAGGTATCGAATCGCCAAGAATTAACTTTTTTCGAAGCAGCTGCTTTGCTTACATATAAAACACAGTTACATTTTGCTTCGTTGATCAATTGATTTAACAAGCACTGTTTACAAATAGTTTTAATGTTTGTGCGAATACGGCCTTAACAACATCAGAATTCCCAATCTACGATTGTAACTGACAAAACCGATAAAACTTTGGAATGGTTTTTTCGCGACTTTTTTTTTGAAAAATTAACTATCACTGGCAATAAAACCATGACCAAAACAACTTCCTATAATGTCGATTTTGAAGAGACGTTTTTCATCGAAGTTGCCAGCTAAAATCCAACGCCAGCCAATCGAGATGACACCGTTTGATATAACCAATTGCTTTCAATGTCAATCAAGATCACTTCAATGTAAAGTCATTATTTTGAAAAATGGCGGTAACTCTTCAAAGCCTGTTTGAATTACACTGGAACCTGTGCATCGACCGATGCAAAACGACCGTACAAAAAGTATTTCATATACAAACCTATAAACTCGTTTTTCAATGACGTTACTTTGTTCAAATTCAAATCTCGACATGTCAAACGCACTTCCTTGGTGTACTTTTTTTCGGAACACGATCTTAATTCCACATCTCAACAACACAAAACGTTTTAAACTCGAAAATTTAATTCCATACACTTTCATTGCACGATTTTTTTGAAAGACTAAATTGGCAAAAACAAACTTTTGTTATTTAAGAAAAATTATTTTTGTTCATTCAATTTTGCCTTGCGACGTGATAAAGGACTTGCGTTGTGGCTTTGTATGGGACTATGGGACTTTAGATAATTTTCGACCATTTGCATGAAGGTAAAACTCACTGTATTCGTTACTAACAATTGATTTCACTAAATTCCTCTCGTAATCAACAACAACTGACGTTGACATTTTCATAACGACTAAGCACCAGACTCGGACTGCCAATCTGTTTTCGTTTAAGATTGTACAAATCTTTCTTTTTCTCTGCAAACCGGAAAATAACTTCACCACGATTGAACCGATGAAGAATGCAACAATCAACGTTAGTTTTTCCCATCGAAAAAACAATGTTTTCAATTTTCTGAAACTGTATCAACTTTGAAATGTGATGTACAGTCTCTGAATATCAAGACAATTGTAGTACTTCAAAAAAACTGAAATGTCTGAAAGTTTTCGCTAACTCATATTTCCTTTACCATCTTTTGTTTTCTTGCCCGTCATTGTTATTTTTTGTTTCTGTTTGATTTTTTCTTCTGTTCACAAAATTTGAATACTCAGCGTCGAGTGTTTTTTTGTCTCGCAGCATGGAGAACAAGGCGGAATACGGAGGTAATGATGTTTCGGAAAGCTTATCAAAAGACACCAAAAATTCATATAAAAAACTGAATTTCTGATACTCCATATGCTTTGAGAAACTGATCTCATTAGGTACATCCCTTTAAAAGCTGAAGTCTGTCAATGAAACGAAGTGAAGGTCGGATGAAATCAAAATCGATTTTTTTCGTTAACAATGATTTTACCAAAAGATAAAATTTGATTAAAGATTTGAAAAAGAGTTTCCGAATTGAGTTTAAGTCTTAAAAACACTGTTGGACCTAACCACTGGTTTTTGTTGGATATAGGAACGGATTTTTTTGAGTTTTTGTATAACTTTTTATTAGGTTAGGTCAGCTTTTTTGTAATCATTAATGAGATTTAATGGTTCCATGATTTACTATGAATTTTACATTTAAAAAGCTGAGTTTTTTTGTGAACTCGGTTAAAGCATCAATGAAAGAATCAATAAGCTGTTGGGATCTTTGTTAACAAAGCGCTGTGTAGTGTCAGAGGGCAAAAAAAGAACATTAAGATGGAATGCAAGAGATTTTGGTATATGTTAACTTGTAAAATTAGCTTTTTTGTAGGTATAAATAAATCGTCAGAATGATCTTGATGCTCGCCGTTCGGCCAATTAACAGGTTCAAGAATAGTTTCAAAATCCAAACTCTGAAAAAATTGATAAAATTTTTGCTCGAGTGTTATATATGTACCAATTAATTCAAGTTCTTGAATAACTGAAAATTTTGAACTGTGTTTTTCATCTGAGTAAGCATGCTTTGTCTCATTATCACAAAAGTTGTCACCTTTGCTTGGTTTCGAGCACTTTGTACGAAGTTATCGCAATTAAAACAACAAATTTTTGAACAACATGCTCAAGTTTCTAGTCAGGCAAAAGTCATCTCCAAATGCGAGATAAGTATATCGAGTATTTTCACTCTGGCAGAGATAAATGAATTTCCAGGTACACAACCAATATCGCTGTCATCTTCAATGACATAGAGAAAATTTTAACCTTCAAAACTTTTCCCTCCTTTCGCAGACTCATTCTATGTTATGCCCTCGATTTTTGTTTTATGTTTTTGAAGTTTTTTGAACTATAAGTCAAAAGTTTCGTTTGTTTGTTCAACCAGATGAGCACTCGGTCCAACTGAAACGTATCCAAAACCCTAACAACGCAAAGGTTGCAATTGTAGGGATGTTCATCATTATTTTTTCAAGTTTCCCTAATGCTGAATTGTGTTTACAGTGCAACTGACAACTATCTCCTTCATTATCTCCCATTGGTATACTGAGAATGTAAGTAGCCAAGACTGTTACCTTAGTTCGACATTAAAAAACCCCCTTGGTACTGTCTCTCCAGTTCGCTAAGTTTTCTATAATTTCTGTATCTAATATCTTGCTTTTAAGAGATTCAAATTCGCTTTTTTTCTCTTTATCTTTTAGTTATGGCAATGCTGCCTTGTTTTCACTAATTTTGTAGTGCCAATAATTAAAATTGTCCGTGTTTTGAAGCAGATTTTGTTTTATGTTGTTATAAAAAAATTTCTCATCAATTTATCACCTTAGTAGACAGACAATAGTGAGCTTTCTGATAGCAATCCAAGACCTCCTACACAATATGACATGACCGACAGCGATCATCAGTATTGAGTTTTGTATCTTGACGTGGGAGTAGAAACTCTTGCTATAACCAGACAAGTGGGATTACATGCATTGCTGGGAAACCTAGCTCATTAACTCTCTTCCGGACTTTTGAAGACAATGTTTTTTGGTTTGTAGTAAGCATGTATGTAAAATTCCACCAATTGCTCGAAAAATTTCTCAGCGTGACCAATGACTGATTCGATGGACTAAACGCCAGACTCTGGCCACCTACATTGGGTTTTCGTATAAAATTATACAAATATTTTTGTTTCTTTCTAAACCGGAAAATGTCTTCAAATAAACTGATGAAAATTTTTGTTTGCTGCACCACTTAAAATTTGTATTTCCTTCAACAAATCAATCTTTTCAATCTTGTTAAACAATTTTTTATACGACTCTTGCGACGTTTGAATAGTAAGACAATTGTAGAATCTCGAAAAATATTGCACTGACCGAAAGCTTTCAATAAACCTTATTTTATATCCTAAAAGTTCTTTTTCATCTCCTATTTTTTTTGCCCGTTTTTGTTAGTTTTGTTTGAATACCACTCTTGTTCAGAAAATTTTGATACTCAGCCACGATTGGGTTTTTTGTCCCACAGATTGACTAAGATGGCAGAAAACAGGAGTAATGATTTTTTTTCTGAAATTTGGTTTACAAAGTAGTGAGTATAGTCAGAGGGAGAGAACGGAATTGCACCAGATACTGGTATATGTTGACCTGTGAAACTTAACTTTTGTCTCAAACAGTGAGAATTTTTTTTCGGTTATTTTCAATCTAAACATTAAGTTTACAGAAAAAGAACCAAGGTCGTTGTCATTTTCAATGAAATAGAAAAAAATGAACACCCAAAAAGTCTCTCTACTTCCTCAAAATCATTGAAGGTTCTACCATCGAAGTCTACCATGTTTTCTACAATCTACGAATGTTAAAATTCCAAAATTTCGTTTTTTCAATGACTTCGGTCCAACTGAAAAGCTGCCGAAGCTCTAAAATTGCAAAGATTGTCTCTAAAAAGAACTCCATCATGATTTTTTTTCAAAAGATTACACTGCTGGTTTTAATGGGTTTTGTAATGGTTTTAGTGGGTTCGAGCACTTTGTAGGAAGCTATCAGAATTAGAACAGCAAAAATGCTCATGTTTTTTATCAGAAAAATGTGATCCCCAACTGCGAGAAAATAATTCTGTTCTTTTTACTCTGGCCGCGATAAATCAAGTTTCCAGATATAGAACCAACATCGTTATCGTCGTCAATGACATAGAAAAAATTGAACACAAAAAAATTCTCTCTTCTTCCTCGAATTCATCATAAGTCCTACCATCGAAATCTACCACGTTTTTGTTTGCGTTTTCACTTCCGTCCAACTGAAAAGCAGCCAATGCCCTCAAACTCAAAATTTGTCATTAAAAGAACTCCATCGTGATTTTTTCAAAAATTCACACTGCTGGACTATTTTTAATAAATAGCGGAATTATTTTCCTAATTTATTTCAATTGGTATGCCGGTAGTGTGAGTAGCCAGAACAGTTCTGTTACTTAGACATTAATAAGACCACTTACTTCTATCTCTCCAGTAAGTTAACTTTTCTATGATGTCTGTATCCAATTGTGTGTTTAAGAGATAATCAAAGGTTTAATTTGAAATTTTTTTATTCTTTTTGATGGCACTGGCTTTTGCCAATGAGTAAAATCTGTCCAAAGATTTGAAAAACATTTTCTGAAGTAAATGTAAGACAAATTTTAACCTAACCATTGGTAACTGTTCATATAGAAACTTGACATTTTTTCTTTTTGATGTTTTTTTTAGGTAAGGAGCATTCTCCTTCATGTAAGTTTCTCGGTAGTCAAATATGAGTCCTAATTATTCCACTAATTTTCGTCCTAATAGTTTGTTTCAAAACGAAATTAACGATAGTTTGATAGGGACGTCGAAAGACTCTATGAAAATTGGCGATTTGTATGTACACACTCAGTGTCATGATTGAATTGAAGGTGCTCTTCTAACTTATTGTTTGTGAATTATCAATTTTTTGTGATTTTGCTAGACATTGGACAAACACCGCTCTTAACTTCGTCGTGGTTATGTGATTTTTTGTGACAACTTGAATTGAATTTCTTTGACAACGTAAATATTTTGAGCTCTCTGAGACAAATCCGACTTCTTCAATATAAATCACACACAGTTTTTTTTGTATCCGTTCCTTCACAATGTTTCATTTTTTTGCTGGAATAATTTTTAAAGAACATTGTAGGCTGGAATCGTTTTTTATGCGTTTCTATATGTCGCTTCAGTTTGTTTTTCTTGGTAATTGAATTTCTATTCTTTTCGCATGTGAACACAGGGTTACTAGTATTGGCTCAACGAGATAAATTATGTACAAGAAAACTACTTAACATCTATTCCCCATTTAATGTTTCTCCTGATTTCTTGATTTTCAAGCATGTCGCGAATATGCAGTTTAGTAATAAAATTAATTGTCGATTTCATCTTAATTTATGGGGAAATGGAGGATTGCTATTTCTTAAAAAGATGAGTTTGGTTAGAGTATGAGATAGTAGACGGTATCTATTGCTATATCAAACCTAAAAAGCCTAACAGAGAGAAAAAGGATCAAGTGTCAAGGTATAAATTTTTGTAATTTCTTCCTCAAATTAAATTGAATAGACACTTTCAATACGTGAAAGTATGGCAGTCAAATACAAAGAACCAAAAAAATGTTAACTTACCCGTAGATATTCTGGACGGATACTTAAATTTGAAAAAGAAGAAAGACCCAACTGAATATTAAAATTGGAAATGAATGTCCGAACCAACTGTTGAGCTATCTCACAGAGCACCAATAGTGAAGCTTGTAAAAGTAATTGTGTCACTCAGCATTTCAGAAATCCACAAAAAAGGTTACATATATGTTAAGACATAGGACTTTTTCCTAGAAACGAACCCTTTTTTTCCAAGGGTTATGAATGAATAACTAATTATGGTGAGATCTATGCCTTAGTTTTATTTAAATTCACAGCGGTCATCTTTTTCTTTCATTTTTTATTCTCCTGCTTACTGGCTTTTCTATTGTTATCTTTGACCCCCTACTTTTCGTCACCATTATGAATACTCAGTCCCAATTAAATTCCGAATCCAAAATTGACGATATGTGGACCACCCATTGACAAGTTGAAAGGCTATATTATGCTAATCTTCGCTAAATTCTGCTAGCAGTGAAAAACTATCAATCTTCATCAACTCAGTATTTTGAAATTTATCTGTAGAAGAAAAACTTCACCACTAATGGTTTTGGGCCCAACCAACGTTTGACCTTAAAAGCGACTGAAACGGAGCAAATAACTTTTAATTAAACAGTAAAAGATACTTTAATTTGGATACAAAGCTAGATTTTGTTTACAGTGCAACTGACTACTATCTCCTTCATTCTCTTCCATTGGTACAATGAGAATGTGAGTAGCCAGGACTGTAACATTAGTTCGACAGTACAAAGCCCTCTTGGTACTATGTCTCCAGTGAGCTAAATTTTATATAATATCTGTATTTATTATATTGCGTTTAAGATATTCAAATTCGCTTTTCTTCTCATTAACTTTGAGTTATGGTAATTCTGCCTTGTTTTCACTAATTTTGTAGTTCCAATAATTAAAATTGTTCGTGATTTGAAGCAGATATCGTTTTATGTTGTTTTAAAAAATTCTCATCAGGTTATATCCTCAGTAGACAGACAAAAAAGAGCTCTGAGATAGCAACCCAAGACCTACCACACAATATGACATGACTGACAGCGATCATCAGTATTGAGTTTTTTATCTTGACCTGGGAGTAGAAACTCTTGCTATAACCAGGCAAGTGGGATTACATGCATTGTGATGTTGGGAAACGTTGCTCATTTACTCTCTTACGGCATTTTGAAGTCAATATCTCTTGTTTTGTAGTGAGCATGCATGTAAAATTCCACCAATTGCATGAAGGTATACCACATTGGCCTCCTAACTAACGTTTAATTTCACTAAAGTTTTCTCAGCGTGACCAATAACTGATTCGTTGGACTAAGCACTAGATTTCGGCCACCTACATTGTGTTTTCGTACAAAATTATACAAATATTTATGTTTCTCTCTAAACCGGAAACTGGCTTCAACTAAACAGATGAAAATTTTTGTACGCTGCACCACTTAAAGTTAGTATTGCCTTCAACAAATCAATCTTTTCAATCTTGTTAAACAACTTTTTTACGACTCTTAGGACGTTTGAACAACAAGACAATTGTAGAATCTCAAAAAACATTGCACTGACATTTTTCAATAACTTTTTTTGATCTCCTGATTTCTATTGCCCGTTTTTTTAGTACTATTTGAATACCATTCTTGTTCAGAAAGTATTGATACTCAGCAGCGATTGGGTTTTTGTCCCGCAGAATGACTAAGAAGGCAGAAAACGGGGGTAATAATTTTTTTGAAATTTTTTGAAAGACTCCAAATACTGATTTAGAAAACAATACTTAGTATTGTCACTTCATATTGAGCTGGTTTGAGTATTTGGTCTAATAGGTTACTTGCTGCTAAAAAACTGACTACCGTAAGAAGAACGAAGTGACTACTAGACCAAAAACAAAAATTCACTAATTTTCTTGGTAGCACTGGTTATTGCCAATGAATAAAACCTGACCACTTATTTGAGAAAAATTTTCCAACATAAACTAAAATTGTAAAACCATAATTGAACCTAACCACTGGTAGCTGTTCAAAATAGAAAATTGGCCTTTTTCTATTTGGTGTAATTTTTTAAGTTAGGACCATTTTTATCATGTGAGCTTCTTGTTAATCAATTATGAGTCCTAATTGTTCCACTATAATCTCAGGTTTCCCGATTGAAAATAAGCATTTTGTTGTGGTAACTCGAATTTTGCTTTAATGAATGTACGATACGCTGTTGAGGATTTTTGTTTACAAAGTACTGCGTATAGTCAGAGGGAGAGACCGGAATTGCAACAGATACTGGTATATGTTGTCTTAAGAAACTTAACTTTTGTCTCCAACAGTGAAAAATTTTTACCGTTATTTTCAATCTATATTTTAAGTTTTCAGGAAAAAGAACCAACATTGTTGTCATTTTCAGTACTCAAAAGTTCAAGTACCGAACCAATAACAAAAAGTCCTCTGTGCTTCCTCAAAATCATTAAAGGTTCTACCATCGAAGTCTACCATGTTTTCTACAATCTACGAATGTCAAAATTCGAAAATTAACTTCGGTCCAACTGAAATGCTTCCGAAGCTCTAAAAACGCAAAGATTGTTATTAAAATCTTTCCATCGTGATTTTTTCAAAAGTTCACACTGCTGGACTATGTTTAATAAATAACGGAACAGTATTTTGTCTCCAATAGTATTTTGTCTCCTGCTGGACTATGTTTAATAAATAACGGAACAGTATTTTTCTGTTTTAATACCATTGATATGCCGTGAGGGTGAGTAGCCAGAACGTTTCTAGTACTTAGACAGTAATTAGACCACTTGCTTCTATCTCTCCAATAGGCTAATTTTTCTATAATGTCTGTATCCAATATATCGTGTTTAAGAGATAATCAAAGATCTAGTTTAAAAATATTTTTTGTTTTTGATAGCACTGGCTATTGTCAAGGAGTAAAACTTGTTCAAAGATTTGAAAAAAATTTGCGAAGTAAATGTAATTTGTAAGACAAATTTTAACCTAACCCTTGGTAACTGTTCAATATAGAATCTTAAACTTTTTTCTCTTTGATGTTTTTTAGGTTAGGATTATTTTCATCACTGTAAGTGTCTCAAAAATGAAATGTGAGTCCTAATTAATCCACTAAAATTCGTCCTAATAGTTTGTTTCAAAACGAAATTACCAATAGTTTGATAGGGTTATTGCATAACATCATCAGGTGAGATTATGGTCGAACAACGTTCACTGCTGACTCTTCTGAAAAATTTTTTTCCGAAGTTGAACGATTTGTATGTACACAATCAGTGCCATGATTGAATCGAAGGTGTTCTTCTAGTTTATTGAAGGCTAGCAAGTTTTCTACCACACACTGCAGAGGTTTTCATTTCACGGGTTTATGAGCTCTCAGTTTCTGAACTATCAAATTTTTTTTGTGATTTTGCTAGATATTGGACAAACACAGCACTTAACCTCGTCGTGGTCATGGGATTTTTGTGACAACTCAAATTGAATTTTTGCGACAACAAAAATGTTTGAGCTCATTGAGATAAATCTGACTTCTTTATTATAAATCACAGAAAGTTTTTTGTATCCGTTCCTCCACGATGTTTCATTTTTTTTGCTGGAATAATTTTTAAAGAACATTGTGGACTTGAATTGTTTTTTATGCGTTTCAATATGTCGCTTCAATTTAAACTTCTTGGTTATTGAATTTCTGTTCTTTTTGCATGTGAACACAGGATTATTTGTATTGACTCAACAAGATAAATTATGTACAAGAAAACTACTTAACAACTTTTCCCCAGTTATTGTCTCTCCTATTTTCGTGATTTTCACGCAAATCGCGAATATGCAATTTAGCACTAAAAGTAATTGTCGATTCTATCTTATTTTATGGGGAATTGGAGGACTGCTATTTCTTAAAAAGATGAGTTTGAATTGAGTATGAGATAGTAGACTGTATTTATTGCTATATCAAAATTAAAATGTTTAACAGAGGTAGAAAGTTCAAGTGTCAAAATATAAAATTTTGTGATTTCTTATGTCTAAATAAGTTGAACAGACACCCTCAATACGTGAAATTCTGACAGTAAATTAAAAAGAACAAAAAAATGTTGATTTACCCGTAGATTTTCTGGACGGATACTTAAATTTGAAAAAAAAGAACGACCCAACTGTACGTTAAAATTGAAAATGAACGTCTGGATCAACTGTTGAGCTTTCTCACAGAGCACCAATGGTGAAACTAAAAATTAATGGTGTCAGCCAGCATTTCAGAAATCCTTAATAAAGTTAACATATACGTTAAGACATAGGACTTTTTCCTAGAAACGAACCCTTTCTTCCCAAGGGTTATGAATGAATTACCAATTATGGTAAGATATATGCCTAACTTTTATTTAAAATCACAGCGGTCATCTTTTTCTTGCTTTTTTTATTCTCCTGCTTACTGGCTTTTCTACTGTTATTTTTAACCCCCTAATTTGTCACCATTATGAATACTCAGTCCCAGTTAAATTCCGAATTCAAAATTGTCGATATGTGGACCACCCCTTGACAAGTTGAATGGATATAATATGCTAATATTCGCTAAATTCTGCTAGCAGTGAAAAACTATCAATCTTCATCAACTCATTATTTTGAAATTTTTCTGTAGAAGAAACACTTCATCACTAATGGTTTTAGGCCGAAACAACGTTTGACCTTAAAAGCGACTGAAACGGAGCAAATAACATTTAATTAAACAGTAAAGGATACTTTAATTTGGATACAATGCTAGATTGTGTTTACAGTGCAACTGACTACTATCTCCTTCATTCTCTCCCATTGGTGTACCGAGAATGTGATTAGCCAAGACTGTTACATTAGTTCGACAGAAGAAAGCCCTCTTGGTACTATGTCTCCAGTGAGCTAAGTTTTCTATAATGTCTGTTTATTTCTATTATATTGCGTTTAAGAGATTCAAATTCGCTTTTCTTCTCATTAACTTCGAGTTATGGTAATTCTGCCTTGTTTTCACTAATTTTGTAGTGCCAGTGATTAAAATTGTTCGTGTTTTGAAGCAGATATCGTTTTATGTTGTTTTAAAAAAAAAATTCTCATCAGGTTATATCCTCAGTAGACAGACAATAAGGAGCCCTGAGATAGCAACCCAAGACCTCCCACAGAATATGACATAACTGACAGCGATTATCAGAATTGAGTTTTGTGTCTTGACGTGGGAGTAGAAACTCTTGCGATAACCAGACAAGTCGGATTACATGCATTGTGTTGCTGGGAAACGTAGCTCATTAACTCTCTTACGGCATTCGATTCATTCAACAAAGAAAGGAAACACTAAAATCTATAAACATTTGCTGGCTGTAAGATCATTGATTTTTTTGTGTGTGCATTATTCATACGATGCTTTATTGTTTACTTCAACTTTGTTTAATTTACAGTTTTGATTTAGCTCTGAGGAGTGGCGGGCGGGAGATTGGAAAAGCAGAGAGCGGCGGGCGGATAGCGGCGGATTTTTGCGGAAGGGCTGCAAGAACTAAAAGTTCCGACTGGAAAAGTGCGGTAGTAATTGACGTGGAAAAATAAACAGCAACGAAGTAGCTATCTGCACTACTTTTTTAGTGAGTTTTCTACTTCAGACCTAACACCAGTGCGCATTTTGGAAATTTTTTATCAGTGCACTATTTGATCAGTGCGCATAATGGAGAAAAATCAATTCTTGTGGTTAACCAACACATGGCACAAAATCAGATGGAACCTAGGCGATATTGCCAACACTCTGCTAAATAAAGTTTTGGAATCAGTCAATCCGAAGTACACAATTTTTTATGCAAAAAAAATGAAAAAAATGCAATCTTCTAGAGCAATTTTTCAATAGATCTGCGGTCCAAGGGTTGACTCAGCTTGTTTGTTAAAAGTTGGAGAAAAAAAAAAGCGTATGAGAAAGAAAAACATCTAAATTTGTATACTCGATGATCGCAGAGGTCAATATAGTCATTGTTGTCATTGTTGTCTGATTGAAAATCACCTATTTTCTGATTGGTTGTATAATCAAAAAGTGTGAGCAAGACACTTTTTTTGCGGGTAGCTTTGTTAGTAAGCAAAATAGGTTACATACTGCCGAAAACCAAAAAATGTACTGAAAAAATTGGAAACATGATTATTTACTTATGTGTTTGGTAGGACCAACAGGTTCCAGTAGACCCATTGTTACTATGACATATTTACCTACAAAATATTTGAACCCAGAATTCAGTGCATGATATTCAACAGCATTACCGACCACTTTATGACAAAAACCGAAAAACTTCTTATCATTGAGTTTTTATAGGAGTTATTTTTAAATTGATAACGCAATTGATGAAAAAAAACACTCCAAATAAGAGCAATAGGGAAAAGTTTCGGCTTTTTGATGAGGTATTACAAGAAGTCTTAAACCCGAACTAAGTCACAAAAGTAGCTACCGCTGGAGGGCATAAAAATTTACAAGTAATTTCAAACCCAAAGTGTTCCACAAATGCCCAGAGAACAGAAAAACTGAGCTTTAATTAATTCATTTATTTTATTCAAGTCTCCATGAGATGTGAATCAAGTTTTTGTATAGGATACACAACCAAATTTCTCAAAATATCTGACTGAATGCTAAAAGAAAGCCATTCAAATCCATTTTCGTTCCTTTCAAGGTACACTTATTGACGCAAATACTTGACTCCCTTCGTTTCAGTACAAAATTCAGAACTACCAAATTTATTTACCTTGTTTTTTGAACCGGACAAACACTATTAACGAAGATTTTGCACTGAGAAGATTGGTTAAGAAGAAAACTAAATAGAAAAAATTAAGACTGGGATTTATGTGTTTTTTTTTCTGTCAGAGGGAGTATCCAGAACATGTGCTGGGAGTGGGGCAAAAACCATTTGTAAAGCACAGTGCACAAATTGAAAGTGTCACTTCAACATCAATTTCATGTGCAGAAAGGCGTACCATTTTGAGTTAAAAAATTCACTATAAACCTACTATAAGTTGTTCGTCAAGCAACCTTGCGCTATCTAAAAGCTTTGAGGAAGCTGAAAACCTTAACCTAAGTCCCTAAGCAAACTATCAGCAAACTCTTCAGCAATACCTCCCAACAATTCGACAATCTTCGCAAATGAATCCTTACCCGTAGATTTTCTGGACGGATACTTCAATTTGAAAAAAAGAAAGACCCAACTGTATGTTAAAATTGGAAATGAACGTCTGAATCAACTGTTGAGCTATCTCATAGACCAGCAATGGTGATGCTAAAAATTAATGGTGTCAGCCAGTATTTTAGAAATCCTTAAAAAGTTAACATATAAGTTAAGACATAGGACGTTTTCCTAGAAACGAACCCTTTCTTCCCACGGGTTATGAATGAATAACTAATTATGGTGAGATCTATGCCTTAGTTTTATTTAAATTCACAGCGGTCATCTTTTTCTTTCAATTTTTATTCTCCTGCTTACTGGCTTTTCTATTGTTATCTTTGACCCCCTACTTTTCGTCACCATTATGAATACTCAGTCCCAATTAAATTCCGAATCCAAAATTGACGATATGTGGACCACCCATTGACAAGTTGAAAGGCTATATTATGCTAATCTTCGCTAAATTCTGCTAGCAGTGAAAAACTATCAATCTTCATCAACTCAGTATTTTGAAATTTATCTGTAGAAGAAAAACTTCACCACTAATGGTTTTGGGCCCAACCAACGTTTGACCTTAAAAGCGACTGAAACGGAGCAAATAACATTTAATTAAACAGTAAAGGATACTTTAATTTGGATACAATGCTAGATTGTGTTTACAATGCAACTGACTACTATCTCCTTCATTCTCTCCCATTGGTATACCGAGAATGGGAGCAGCCAAGACTGTTACATTAGTTCGACAGAAAAAAGTCCTCTTGATACTATGTCTCCAGTGAGCTAAGTTTTCTATAATATCTGTTTCTATTATATTGCGTTTAAGAGATTCAAATTCGCTTTTCTTCTCATTAACTTCGAGTTATGGTAATTCTGCCTTGTTTTCACTAATTTTGTAGTGCCAGTGATTAACATTGTTCGTGTTTTGAAGCAGATATCGTTTTATGTTGTTTTAAAAAAAAATTCTCATCAGGTTATATCCTCAGTAGACAGACAATAAGGAGCCCTGTGATAGCAACCCAAGACCTCCCACAGAATATGACATAACTGACAGCGATTATCAGAATTGAGTTTTGTGTCTTGACGTGGGAGTAGAAACTCTTGCGATAACCAGACAAGTGGGATTACATGCATTGTGTTGCTGGGAAACGTAGCTCATTAACTCTCTTACGGCATTCGATCAATTCAACTTAGTTGCTCCTCTCACAAAGAAAGGAAACACTAAAATCTATAAACATTTGCTGGCTGTAAGATCATTGATTTTTTTGTGTGTGCATTATTCATACGATGCTTTATTGTTTATTTCAACTTTGTTTGATTTACAGTTTTCATTTAGCTCTGAGGAGCGGCGGGCGGGAGATCGGACAAGCAAAGAGCGGCGGGCGGATAGCGGCGGAGTTTTGCGGAAGGGCTGCAAGAACTAAAAATTCCTACTGGAAAAGTGTGGTAGTAATTGACGTGGAAAAAAAACAGCAACGAAATAGCTATATGCACTACTTTTTTAATGAGTTTTCTACTTCAGACCTAACACCAGTGCGCATTTTGGAAAAACATTTTATCAGTGCACTATTTGATCAGTGCGCATAATGGAGAAAAATCAATTCATGTGGTTAACCAACACATGGCACAAAATCAGATGGAACCTAGGCGATATTGCCAACACTCTGCTAAATAAAGTTTTGGAATCAGTCAATCTGAAGTACACAATTTTGTATGCAAAAAAATGGAAAAAAATGCAGAATTCTAGAGCAATTCTTCAATAGATCTGCGGTCCAAGGGTTGACTCAGCTTGTTTGTTGAAAGATGGAGACAAAAAAAGTGTAAAAGAAAGAAAAATATCTATAGTTGCATTTTCGATGATCGCAGAGGTCAATATAGTCATTGTTGTCTTATAGAAAATCACTTATTTTCTGAGTGTTTGTATAATCAAATTATACTAAAAATTTTGATCATATGTATAAAAAAGTGGAATGGGATACAGATGACACCACAGATAAAATTATAAATTTAGGAAAGAAAGCTTTGTAAATTCTGTGGTAACGACATTCGTAGATCAGAAAAGCTTTTTTGAATGAACAGCTAATTTTCTTTCTAGTTACTACCGAATTTTTGTTTAACAAGCTCTGTCTGTTCAATTGTGAGCAAGACAATTTTTTGTGGGTAGCTTTGTTAGTACGCAAAATAGGTTACATACAGCCGAAAACCAAAAAAATGTACTGAAAAAATTGGAAACATGATTATTTACTTATGTGTTTGGTAGGACCAACAGATTCCAGTAGAACCATTTTTATTATGATATACATAGCTACAAAAAATTTGAACCCAGAATTCAGTGCTCGTTATTCAACAGCATTATGACCACTTATCATTGAGTTTTTATAGAAGTTATTTTTAAATTGAAAAGCAATTGATGAAAGAAAACACTCCAAATAAGAGCAATAGGGAGAAGTTTCGGCTTTTTGATGAGGTATTACAAGAAGTCTTAAACCCGAACTAAGTCACAAAAGTAGCTACCTCTGGAGGGCATGAAAATTTACAAGTAATTTCAAACCTAAATTGTTCCACAAATGCCCAGAGGACAAAGAAACTTTAATTTCTTTGAGCTTTAATTATCTCACATATTTTATTCAAGTCTCCAAGAGATGTGAAGCAAGTTTTTGTATTTGGTACACAACCAAGTTTCTCAAAATTTCTGACTGAATGCTACAAGAAAGTCATTTCAAATCCATTTTCGTTCCTTTCAAGGTACACTTATTGACGCAAATACTTGACTCCCTTCGTTTCAGTACAAAATTCAGAACTACCAAATTTATTTACCTTATTTTTGAACAGGACAAACACTATTAACGAAGATTTTGCACTGAGAAATTTGGTTAAGAAGAAAACTAAATAGAAAAAAAAGAAGACTGGGATTTTTGTGTTATTTTTTGTCAGAGGAAGTATTCAGAACATGTGCCGGGAGTGGGGCAAAAACCATTTGTAAAGCACAGTGCACAAATTGAAAGTGTCACTTAAACATCAATTTCAATGGTAGAAAGGCGTACCATTTTGAGTTAAAAAATTCACAATAAACCTACTAAAAGTTGTTCGTCAAGCAACCTTGCGCTATCTAAAAGCTTTGAGGAAGCTGAAAAGTTTAACCTAAGTCCCTAAGCAAACTATGAGCAAAATCTTCAGCAATACCTCGCAACAATTCGACAATCTTTCCAAATCAATCCTTACCCGTAGATTTTCTGGACGGATATCTAAATTTGAAAAAAAAGAAAGACCCCACTGAATGTTAAAATTGGAAATGAACGTCTGAATCAACTGTTGAGCTATCTCATAGACCACCAACGAAACGAATCTTTTCTTCTCAAAGGTTATGACGGAGTTACTAATATTGGTGAGACTTATGCCTAAATATTATTTAAATTCACAGCGGTCATATTTTTCTTGCAATTTTTGTTCTCCTGCTTACTGGCTTTTCTACTGTTAATTTTTACCTCCCCCTCTTTCTTTGTCACCAAAATGAATACTCAGTCCCAGTTAAACTTCGAATTCAAAAAAGTCGATTTGTAGACTATCCATTGACAAGTTGAAAGGACCGAAAAACCTCTTATCATTGAGTTTTTACAGGAGTTTTTTTAAATTGATAAAGCAATTGATGAAAAAAACACTCCAAATAAGAGCAATAGGGAAAAGTTTCTGCTTTTTGATGAGGTATTACAGGAAGTTTTAAACCCGAACTAAGTCACAAAAGTAGCTACCAATGGAGGGCATGAAAATTTACAAGTAATTTCAAACCCAGCAAACTCTTCAGCAACACCTCGCAACAATTCGACAAGCTTCCCAAATCAATCCTCCTAAATAAACCCTTTTTCTAAAATTCAAAATCTTGATAGCTTGTAGCAGCTACAAAAAGTCAATGAGAGTGTCACAGAAGAGGAAGATTTAACCAGAGGAGCAAACTGCAACTGTTCCTGAAGACAATTCTAACGTCAATAATCAGGCAATTAGCGATTCAATTTTGAGTGAAGTTGGTGGAACAAAACAAATCAGACACGCAGCCGGTTGATGCTGAACATAGTATTCAAAATGGCAATGTCAAACATGATGAGAACTTAGCATTGATTTTTTGATCTCAAACCTTAAATTTATCTACCATTTCACTCATAAAACTTTTCTAAGTACTGTTTTCACTGTTTCAGGATTCAGCAATTACCAAAAATTTGATTTCAAATCAAGAACTAAAACATTAAAAACCCAGAACAGCCCATGGTAATGCCGATGTATTAGAAGAAACTCAACCAGAATTTAGATTAAAAAGAAACAGTAATAACTGTATTTTTGTGTGTCTTGAGAAGTCTTTAGGATGGATCGATGCGCGGACATGGTTCTCGTTCCGCAAAAAAAAAGGTATTGAAAAATTAAACGAAACTTATTGGAGAAACATTGGACTAAGGGCTCAGCGTCTATGAACCCAAAAAAAGTCTGATGATGAAATTTTTCTTAAAAGTAAAGCGGCTTACACAAAATTTCTTGTCCCAAAAGATATGCATCTGCTCGACTGAAATAAAAAAAATGGTGATTGGATGTAGCCTTTATTCGTAAAAGTTTTCTTAAACGATGGAACAAGATTTATTTTGTTTCGCGTAAACGATTTTTCTCATTTTGTTCATATACAGACAATAAAATCAAACACTGCTCATTAAGCAAAACAAGCATCCGATAGGATAGTTTTTAAGTCACCAACTCTAACCACTAAACTTAGACAGATCATGGTAAAAACTTTTTGTTGACAGACTCAATGAAAATTTTCTTCCCGTCTATGAGAACTAAAAACTGATGAATGTGGCGATATGTTGGCAAACGTCCAGACCTCGTTCAGGTAATAATTGATCGAGTCATTAGAGGCATTGAAACACTACCTTTAGAGGTGACAAAGCAGCAATTTTTGTGTTTGATTGGAAAAAAATCTAAGAATCCTTATACCGTTGCAAAGTTTTCATCAAGAGATCAAGTTCTTACTGCATCAATGAAAACTCTATCACAGCATACATTCGACAAGATGAAAAAGCTGAAGTTTCATTTAGAAAATTTCACGAGGATGAAATAATGAATATGACAAACTTTTCAATCAGTTTTTGGAAAAAATTCCTTGTGGACGGTTGCTATCATCAGCTACAGGCTCTAAACAAAGATTGTCGCGGTCTTGCGAGACAACGTGGTAGTGGTCTCGGATGGCTATGTCTCAGGGTGGCTCGCTATGTCATTCAGAAATTCTCAAATGTGTTATACTATCCGCCAAAAGAATTGGCAAAAATTTTGCTTCAAACATCTTACGGAGGTTATTGACACTGCTTAAGGTAAGACACGCGTGAAAAAACTGTCAAAAGAGCGCTACAACAACAGCGAGAAAAAACAAGTAGGTGGATGACTTCCTGTTAAAAAAAAACAGACCACTTCTAATAAACCAGCATCTCGAAATAGTCGGTCATCCAAAGCAAAGAAACCCTACCAAACGAAAGAAGGCCTACAAAACACAACCATGAAAATTTAAAAACCATCCTTCTACGTATGGAATTTCCCAAAGTAGTCAAGCACTCAAGTCTCGCTTTTGTTTTCAAAAACTCGAAGTTCTGATGAAACTTGACATTTGATTTGAACAAGATATACTTCCCATTAGTTCAGATGATTTTACAGTGATTCAATTTTTGTTGACTACCGACCGCAACATTCCATTAGATTTGAAGACTTTGGTGTTGAAAATTGAAGCTATAATAAGAGCGACGGTAAAAAATTGGCAGCTGATGCAAATACGGGAAATATTGAATTACACTCATTTTTTTCCAATTCCCTTTTCATTGTAAACAATGAATATGTCCACACTTCTAACTATTTATACGCTCAGAGAGCACCTTTTGAACCGTAGCTGTCTCATACCGAGGGCTGTAAGAAAAAAAACTTGCTACTCAAGATTTTTACTATTAAAAAGATCCTTCTTTGATTTTGACAAACAAACCATGATAGACTTTTGAAATGGATCAAAAAAATCTCATAGATATGTTTTTCACGGAAAACTAGCTGTTGATTTTTTTGCTCAGTTATTGATCCCTAATAATAATCTTAGAAAACGAATCACTTGTTCGAAACCGGAACTTGTTCTGAAACTCGAAATGCTTATCCGAATATTTCGGTTCAATCAAGACGCGCAACAATTTTGCGAGGTTTTATACGGTGTCTGAATCCGTGCAAGCTTCAATTCAATAAGTAATAGTGATGTGGCCAGCTAGATACAACTCTTTCATTTCTTACTCCGACGAAGTGAGAAGCAAAATTTCTGCAATACCTACGTGTCGGTAACAATTTATCCGTGAAGAAGTAATCAGTTCGGTACCTAGATGATGGCTGGTAGTTGACATGTGTCTTTTTTTTATCGGTCAAGGGAAAGCAAATCCAATTTTTGAAATACAAATCAATAATAAACTGTATTGTTCGAAAAATTACTGCCATTGTAGACTGTAGACTATGACACAACTCATAGCTAGCAAACTTACTTCAAAACAGTTCAAATTCTTCTTTTTGAGCCTCTTATTACGCTTGAAAATTAACCCAATAGTTTTTTGTTTGGTTTTTGATCAGGTAAATACCGTAAAATAAGGTAAATTCAACTGTGTAATCGAGAATTATAGTTTCGTGAATTTATTGGTGCACCTTTAAGACTTGAGTTTGTGTTTTATCGATATAGAGCAGAACCTATTGAAATTTTGGATGTAGGAGAGCGATTGTCAACGGTCGCATTTGATCAAAACGGCAAAGTTTCGAAATATGGATAATTTTTCTCTCGAGTCCTCAGCTATAATTCAAATAGATTGGTTCTTTTTTTTGCGCAAACATTTTCAATCCTCAGTGCTACAAGACAACTTATTTCAAAAAGTCAACACAATCAAACATGCACCAGAAAGACAATGGATAATGTTTGCGATAAAAATTTACAATTTTTTGATGAAGATTCTTATCGGAACTAAATTTGGATCAATTCTGGAAGATGCTTATTCAGATCAGTTAAATTTCCATGCAAATCCGCATTCTACAACAAAATTTTACACCCATTTTTCCAATTGCTTTGTCATATTGAGCAATGAAAAAATCCACAAGTCTGAAAGTTTTCTTCACGCAAAAAGATCTCAATGCCGCGTTTTTTACGGGAAGCTAGCTGTTGATTTGTTTGTTTGCAACGGACTAGTTTTTGATCTGTAACAGTAACCTAAGAGAACGACCCACTCGTTCGAAAAGAGAACTTGTTTTGACAACTCATAGTAATAGTCCACAATTTTCGGTTCAACTAAAACGAGCGAGATATTATACGGAGTCTGAATCTGTTCACAATTCAATTCAAGAATAAACAATGAAGTGGCCTGCTAGATAAAATTTCAAAGAAATGAAAAGCAATATATTGTAATGCCCACGGATTAGCATCAGTTTTTTTGTGAAGATGTTTTCATTTCGGATCCTATACGACAGCTGGTAGTTGCCATGTATCCTAATATTATCTTCAGCGGTCAATTGAAAACAAAACCATTCCATTTTTGAAACTTAATTCAACATAAAATTGTCTTGTTTGGATGGTACTGCCATTGTAGACTAAGAAACACAGCTCATTACCAGCAAAATTATTTTAACACAGTTCAATGTTTTCTTTTTGCGCCAGACGATCTTCCTCTAACGCTTAAAAATTACTCCAATCACCTCAGTTTGGTATTCAATCTAACATCCCAACAGTGTAATCAAGAACGGTGTTTTCCTGAACTTTTTGTTGACCTTTAAAATTTGAATTTGTCTTTTATAGAGAGACAGCCGAACCTATTGAAGTTTTGGTTATAGGAGAGCTACTTTCAACAGTGTCAAATGAACAAAACGATAAAATTACGAAACATTTGTAACTTTTATCTGAAAAAGTCATAGTTTAGATTCCTCAAATGAAATTCAAACGAGTTTCAATTCTCAATGCTATAAAACAACACATATCAAATAGTCAACACGTCCAAAATGATTTCGAACAAATAAATGTGATAAATGTTTATCAGTCATAAAAAGTGTATCAGTTGAATTTTGATTTCATTAGATTTTTACGAAAAAAAAACTTTTTCCAAACTTGGTCTGAGACCTTGCTAAAGTGAAGAGTTAGTTTTACTGTTCCAACACACATAAATGTAGGAGTGCCACTTGTATATCACGTTTTTCAATTGGATAACTGTGAAATTTATTTGCGAAAGATTGTAGTACTTGTGTTTTGTATGACCAACAAAACCATACTCCACAAAAAAGAAAAAACAAAAAAGGAAAAAATTACACCATTATCCAAGGGATAAGTGGGTTCAAGTTTAATTCAGAAAAAAAACAGCGCCCCACATTCTAGCCCTAGTAATTCATATAAATCGGACGATTCTGTTGAGGAAATTATCCGCATATCTTCTCCCGTTCTTTTTCCTTAGTATATTTTTCTGTTTTCTGACATCTCGCCAATTGTTGGAGTAAACATTTGCTCCTTATTTGTTGCGGTCACAAAATTTCGACATTTGGGTATAAAAATCTTCTTTAATACAATATCTTTTTTAAAACAAGCGAGTTAATTGATTGTTCGGATTTGGATCCTTGTTTTGTTTTGATCCTAAAACCAAAAGGAAATCATCCATTTAAGATTTTTCAAATTTAATAGGGTAGGTGATTTCCAGTAGCTCTACTTCCCAACAGCCGCTCAAATTAGTTTGTTCCGGTAAAAATTAGAAAAAAAAACGTAATGTGTTATACGGATACTACTTCCGACTTGCATTCGATAGTAAGTCACGGGAAAAAACTTTGTCAGGACAACTGATTAGTAATACCTTATTTTAAAAAGTTTTTTGTTACCTTTGATATGGAGAACATTCTGGAAAAATTTGAGAAGTTTTTTTCTTTTTTTTACATTCATTTTTTAAAACTGACAAATTAACGTTAACATTGATTTGAAAATGCCCAGACAAAATAGGAATGGTATATTTTTTTGCCAAGATTTTTTTTTTCAAACTGCTTTTTTTATGCTTATTTTAATATTGGTTTAGTATTAGAGCAAGAAATTAAATTTGGATCTAGTTTCACCCAATTTTCCAATCATAATGTTAAGTTATTCATCTATATCGGTAAAAGTGTTCGAAATTTCTGGAACAACCTAGAACACTTAATGAGCATTTGAAACGTTCTAGAACGTTCTAGAACATCTTGCTTCTGCTCTTTTCAGCGACTTGCTCACCACTCCCCCCAGGGGTTAAACTTGTTTTTACTGCCTAATATTTTTTTTCAGCTGCAAGGTGTCATTTTTGCGATCAAAAATCTCCCCCTTCTCCATTCTCCGGGTTAAGAGAATAATGATGTGCGGGCTTACTAATTGATTGCTGGAGAGGAGGTATGTGAAACATATGTACCTTAACTTCTCAACATCGTTTTTCTGCGCAATTTTTTTTTTCAATTTTTTGAATGGTGCATAAAACACCTGCCAAAATAGCTTGGCAAAAGCAGTTCAACGGGTAGCTGTTGTTTTGTGTATTTTAAAGCATTCAATTCAGCATTTACTACTTTTTTTGTCAACTTGTATTGGTTTAGTCACTCCTACAATCTAGTCTTAGATGGTGCCTTTGGTTAGAGTTAACACTTAGCACAAATCTCCCGTATCAACTGTAGTGCAACTTTGACCTGTTACGAGAAAATCTTTACAGACGAGTACTATGATGTCGTATTTACCTTAAAACTCGGATCGAGTTGAAATCACCACCGCGCTTGCCCCTAAAACGCTCCATGGAGTCGGGATGTCATGTTATTGGTTCAAAATACGTAGAAGCCCTAATCAAAGTTTGTTTGAGGGACACTGCTCAATAATGGTTTAAATTATAATCATGTTTTCTCAAAAAACTGTCGCTCGAAATTTCAAGCATTTTGATTAAAACCCACGGTAATTCCACTGTTTTAAATTGAACTTACTGCCAAAACAACAACTGCAATCAGCAATGCGATCATCATAGCCATGAAACACTTCACAAGCGAGATATTCTGTAGCAGCTCTTGGTGTTCCTTTCGTCCGCCGCTGAGCTGAGTAATGGCCGGCTCCTCGTAAACATACTTGTCACCAGAAATCTGCTCATCTTGTTGAATATTCGCCGACTCCTCGTAAACAATATCTTCTCGGTTGTTATCAGAAATCTGCTCAACTTGTTGAATATTCGCCGACTCCTCATAAAGAAAATCTTCTCGTTTGTTACAGGAAATTTGACCATCTTCATTGATGTTCGGGATAGATTCAGTATTTTGAAGTTCGAAAATAACATCACCAGTTGCTGTTTCGAAAGATGCCATTTGCGTGGTGTCTTTTGAAAAAATTGAATGTTCTTTTTTGAAATGCGCTTGTAAAGCTTATTTATATCAAGTTTATGATAACCACTGATATCAAGAATTGTGTTCTTATCTATCTTTTTATTTTATTGTACAAATGTTCCACTGGTTTCAAAACGACTAAAATCTGGCTTTTTTTTTAAATCTGGCTTATGTAAAAAAAGCAAGTTAGATATGCTAAAATGTTATTCGTAATCCAGTTAAAACCTCTTTTTGGTACTTTTATCGCTCTCATTGTAAATATATACGTCGAGTTCTAACTAATTTTGTACTACTTTTGTCAACAATTACTACAAATATCTCTGATAGCACCAACTGTGAGTTAAAGGTAATTTAAGAAAAATGCATTAGAAAAAATCTAATTGCCATTCAAATGCATAACATTAATTTCTTAATGAGTAATTTGCAGCTGTCATCTAAACCAGAGAGCTTGCTTTGCGTTCCAGATATGGCGGCGCTTCTGGCATCTTAGGGTACTGCTGATAACTCCGAGAATCTGAAACTGGGTACGGAAGCGATTGCTGCTGCGAACTTTGATGAGGTTGGCTATAAAACTGACCCTCTAATGGCAGGTAAGGATTTGGATTCGGGTGGTAATTAGTGTAGGCCCTTGATACTGTCCAGCTGCTGCTGATTTGTTGGTGGGCGTGTACCCTGGTGTGTATTTGTATCCTTGTTGAAGAGGGAGAGGAGCTGTCAAGTTTTGGTTGTAGTGGTTGTGACAGACCATCAAAAACCTATATAATCGATGCTAATAGTGTTATGCACTTCTCGACTTATTAATTGAGAAGGGTTTCGAGAGCTGCAAAATTTCAGTTTTTCTATCAGTTTTTATCGAATTGCATAACTTCAGACCCTTTCTTGCGGTTTCAATTTTTCTGTATTGAATAACAGCGTAGTTCTGCTTTGAGTTATTTGAAACACAGAAGAAAAACAAAAGAGAACATTGAATATTCTGATCCGTTGCGATACATTTTCTCTAAATGTCTCCGATGTTAACCAATAGAGATGGTCAACACGCTGATCTAAATTTTTTTCTTTGAAAAAGTAGTATCAGTGTATGTTTTTGCATTGAGGTTATCTCACAAAAGCTAACAATGGCTTTGATGCTAACTCTACATAACTGCCTCAGTTTATTTTTTTATGTTCAAAAACAATTGTAAATGAACAAAAATAAATCTTAAAATTGTGACCCTACTGGAAAGCAAGGTTCATTGCAGTTTTTACTACAGTGAGTACTTCGGTCTTCAACCACAGTAGTTTTTTGTATGCCTTACCAATTCAATTTGATCACTTTGCTCTTTTTTCCAAAACGAATTAAATTGTGCAGAAAACATTCTGTGACAAGTCATGTTTTCATCAACACAAATTCAATGTAAAACCAGAGTTAGGCTTTGTAAAGTTTGCTTTTAAATTTAAATGCACACTGCGATAAAGTACTAAGTTTCTTAAGATCGGTGAAGTTTTTTTCTCCACAATAGTTAGGAGGTTATAAGGTATAAAAGTAAAGCGGGTGCTCGAGTAGCAATAGTAAAGGGATCAATTCCTGGCAGCTTCAAGTCTTTACTAAATTTTTAAATTATAAATTTTTCTGTTTTTTTTTGCTATGATCAGATTAACCAGGTCCAAAAATTGCACTGCGCTAGTACTGAATGAACTAGTGCTGCGACTTGTTATCACGGATACCACTTATAGTTCACAAAACACACCGTTTGGCCTCTTAATGGCTGCTCTTAACTTCTTTAAACATCTTGATCCCTATCAACTCGTCTTTCGCGAATCCATAGGATAAATAAGATGTTGAAAAAGGCAAAAAAAAAATTCTATGTTAAATCAACTAGTTTCTATGTTAAATCAACGTGCATAAGTTGAATCTGTATTCAGAAATTTGTTAAAAGAACGTCTTTATTCATGAAAACTATAACAGTTAAATAGTTAAGAATTAAATAGTCTGTCGTTCAACCATTATAATAAGTTAGATTTCCTAAAAATCATCAACTTTTTATTCATTCTAGGGCAATCGATTATTAATTGATCTGTTTTTCAATACAATTTTTTTCAATTATGATCAATTACAATAAATTGCTTTAATCCGAATTTCTAGTTCGTTTAATTTGCAAAAAATATATATCTTTTATAATCAATTATAGTCGATTATAATCTCTTCTGTTTGTCCTTTTTGTCTTCGGCATTGCATCTGAATTGTTTGTATTTTATGATTTCCTTAAACTTTGGTTTGTATTTGAAAATAGTTTTTAAAGTTTTCAAATCAATTTACATTTTCATATATGAAAACATAACGATTTTCTTTTCTTCAGTGTTACAGTTGTTTTTTGATGATTTTAAATTTTTCTAGCCACCAAATTATCAATACATTGTTTTATTTTTATGGTTCATTTAGAAGAATTATTTTTCTACTACCGCGGAAATTTTTCATCTATTGTGAAAGGAACTCTAACTAAAATTTGTTTCGTGATAAAAGTTTATTTCCAGATGATTCAGATGACTTTCAGAGATTTTGTTATTGACAGAAAAGTATTAACCCATGGGAACATAATAAAAATATGTTTTTGGTGTAATAAAAGCATGGCAAATAAGAGATTATAATCAATTATTCTCAATTATATTTGGTTTTTTCAACTATAATCGATTTTAAGAGATTGTAATTCCTTGGAAAATGCCACGATTATAATTGAGTACAAATCCTTGAAACACCTAATTATGGTAATTATAATCAATTATAACTGACAAAAAATCTACACAAGAATCTGTTATAATCAACTTCTTACACCTGAACTCGGATGCGGAATCCTTCATCACTGGAATCCGAGCATCAAAATGGTTTTCAAATGGCGATTCGTACAAGATTGCTTAAAAAGTGTAATTTATTACCTATTTCACTTCAGCTGCAACTAAGAGACTTGTAATTCTTTAGGAAGTTATTGAAGGAAACCTACGATATCGATGTTTGAACGATTGTATCTCTTCAATATACATCAGATTATAGTCTTAGAGATGAAAAACCGAGATTTGAAATTCTGAAAACTAAGTAAAAAGTGTTTTTCTTTTTTCAACCGGATTGTAAGGATAGCAAATCTCTTGCACGAAGTTAATTCATTGAACATTCTTGCGACACTTTCAAATCACTTTTTAAATTGCTTTTCAAGAAGTGGCTGATCACCAATTATGACAGACAATCCTGTGAAGGACACTTTTTCTGTTCTTGCTGTAGCTAAATAGTTTTTTTTTACTTCATTTACTTCCTTAGAATAACTGTCATCTTTTTGTTTTTATGATTGTGTAGAAATAATTCAAAGTCTTTTTTACTATTACTACTACTACTACTACTACTACTACTACTATTACTACTGAAAGGTACATCGTTAGAATAAGCTTATGAGTAGCAGTATAGTTCCTATTGAAATAGTTTCTTACTAGGGTCAGTAAATTGGGTAACAATATCCGGGAAATGCATTCCACTAAGGATAATTGTTTGAGGAGAAACTTGCGAAGGAAAAAGCATGATTTATTCGAAGAGATTATAGTAAATAAGAGAAAAAACATCAATTTTTTTACCCATTCTCTTCCCAGCTCCCAACACCCCATGTGAGAAAGACGGGATTTGGGTACAAGAATAAAACTCACCTACGATTTATTATTTAATTGCTCATCATTAGTGAAGATTTTTAATCAGGAAATTTTTTAAACAAGCACAGGAGAAATAGTTAACAAGATGCAATCTTTCTTTTCTCAGTTCAAAAGATTTCGTAGACTTTGTCTCCGTTCTTTCAGGTAACTTGCTAGGTTTTTGTACAATTTCACAAGAGGTTCGTTGAATGGTCTCAGCAGAATGATGAGCACAATAGAATTTATGAAGCTGTAGGATACTTTGAGAGACCGCAAAAGGGCTTCTACAATGATGTTGATTTTCATTCTGGCGTAGAAGGAGTTATTGTCTAAAAACATGAGTGACACTTTGCAAAATACTTTGTTTATTTATCAATTTAACATATAAAGATTAGTTTTTTTAAATTAAAATGTAGTTTTTCCAACGTTCTAGTTTGATCAATAAGTCATTCAGCCGAAGTACAACTCGTAGATTTAGCACGGTATTTGAGCAGTCCGGTGTTTTAGCATACTCAGAACAATTAAAAAGTCTAACGCTAACTTCAAACGCTGTCCGCTTCGCTCAGCTGTTGAGTTAGGACTGGAGTGTATAACTCATAGAGTAATTTCGGATAGGGTACACCGTCTGCTCGTCACGCTATCTTATTTTCGGCCGGATAGATTCGTGCAACTTCTTAGTCTAATACCGATCCTAATCTTACTCTTATACTATCTAGTCTCAGGTTGTTTAACTAGTCTCTGCTAGGCTCAATAGATCTAGGGTATACTGGTTTATTGCGGCTGCTGAAGTGCTCGGGAGAGTCCAACTAATTTCTAAGTTAAATTCAAATCTCTCTGGTGCTGAAATTACAAGTAACTTCAGCACTTACAAATAAGTGGGTTGTTAGTTAGATGGATCATGATTGGTTAATATTAAATACTTTACATTGGTAAAACATTTAATTTATCCAATCATAAAATATAGTTTAGATCAGGTTCCACCCATCCGGGGTTTACAGAGTTTTTTAGAACAGTTCTTCTGTAATTCAAGGGTGGATGATGGACGTTGGTATTTGGCGAACATCATAATTTTCTTTCGCTTCTTCTTGTGACAACGACTGAGTCTCTGCAACAAAGTCAATTCTGATTCCAGAATGGTTGGCTATGTCAGGTTTTTCTGTTCTGCGTGGAGAACTTCTTTTGTGTATGATCTAGTTTGGGAATGGCGTGGAGATTGTGCGTGGAGGGGATGCCTGGTTACTCGGATCTGTACGTATACTTGAACATCGAGGTGGTCATTGGTCTAGTTCAATGAAGTCCTTTTCTGCGAAGTCAAGTCGCACTCTAAATCCTTTGAGTTGTGATTGTGAGCGGCATATCGATTGTAGTTGGTCATTCTCTCTCGAGTGTAGTGAGGTCGTCATGTCTTTTGATGTTCGTCCTTGGTGTTGTATTCTGATCTATATATTGCATCATGTGATTTTACATTTTATAAAACTTTTATTAGTTTAATATTTTTTAATAATGATTTTAGTTAGTTGTTTTCACAAAAGCTTTTTGTTTTAGTTCGGTTATTTTGAAGAGTTACTCACCCTTGAGTAGCTCTTATTAAAAATAAAGGTGTGGTCACAAAGCGTGGATATAGCGCGGTGGGTTAGGCCGGCTATAGAGCATGCTCAGGACGTCCTTTCCTGGTGGGTTAGGCCAGGAGTGGGAGTATGATTTCATGCGGTGTTTGTGAGGGGTCCTGTTATGTGACAACGTTTTATGTTGGGTTTGTTGTGGTTTTACTTATGTCTTGTTGGTTATGTACTTTTTCCAAAAAGCAAATTGTTTGTGGTATGGGTTTGTCTTTCGACTTTTTTGTGTTTTATTATTTCTTTCTAAGACTTTGTAATAGTCTTCAAAAGAATAAATTATCCAGTTTTAAACTGGGTTAATCCGGTTTGGGTACCGTTGGTTTCCTTTTCTTAGTCATGCTGTTATTCTATGATTTGTGGTATTTAGTAAGCTGCGTTGGTTAGTTTTGTTTAGTATATGATTCCTTTCCAACCGGGTTAAAGGAAAGTTTGAAACATGTTATTATATGTTAGAGTTGTTGAGTGTGAAAACTTGAAACTGAAATTCATTATTTTAAACAATTCTTCGTGGGCGAGCTGTGCGAGTGTGGATAGAATTTCTGTGAGAATGAATGAAAATATCAAAAGGTTAGTACTGCAATTGCATTTTATTAATTTACTACATAGAATTTGGAAATTTACTGCTAGTTATGGGGGAATTTTAAGATACAAATTTTCATCATATGTAGATTTACTGCTTTTGGGGGAAAATTTTATAAATTAATTTACTGCATTGGTATTATATTTATTTAATTGTTGGTGCAAAAGTTTAATAGGGTCTTAAACAGTTTTGAAGAAGTTTGCTATTTTTTATTTTTCTTTTGTGAATTTTTCAGATGATCGAGGATGAAGGCTAAAAATCTAAAGAAAACAGGAATAAAGAATGGTGAGTTTTTTAATATTTTAATTAGTTAGTAATATTCATTTAATTCATACTTACCTGTTAGTCGTCGGGGAAAAAACCGTGGGGGAAGATGTCGTGAATTAGTTCTGAAGTTGTGAGTAGTTTAGCTAGAATGCGGATGATATTTTTAGTCTGAAGTAGTGGCCAAAGCAATTGAAGTGCCTTAATAGTGGTTAGTTCTTCAGTGCCTACTGCAAACTCATAAGGTGTGTTTTGGATTAAGTTATATAATTTGTGGTTAAATTTAGTGTTGTGGATGAATTCTAAAATTGGGATTTCTATAGGTTGCAGGAACTCGTGCGGGATAAGGAAGGGTCGGGATTCTTCGGCGTTGAAGGTCTTGGTGATGGGGCAGAAAATGTACATTTGGGTTATGGGGTCATAATTACGAAGAATACCATGGAGGTTAGTTTCTTTAATACAATATGTGAAATTTAGGAAATACGGTGAAGTGTATTTTGAATTGATGAATTGGAAACGATGGTGTGATTGTCTAGAGGGTGTGTGGAGGTCAAAGTGATTTTGGATGAAACGATAGTAACTGTATGTATGTGTTTGTTTAGTGCGCAACATAATATCGTGTGAGCAGTGTAAATCTCTTTCGTGTGGTGCAAGGAAATGAAAGGTTAGTGAAAATATTTGGAAGCGTTCTTTAAAACTTTCGTATGCTTGTGTGTCTGTTAGTGCTTCTGAAATAATGTGATCAAACTTGCGGTCGAAGATGTTTAGTGTAAATATATATGGTGTCTTGATGAAAAATTTCTCGGTGATTTGTGGATTAGCGAAGCGATCGTCGTCTAAGAATTGATCTTGGTTAGCTGTAATGATGTTGTGATCGTAGTATTCTAGTGTATATTCATTAGCTCTAGGTGCAGTGTGTATTTTTAGTGATTTTTTATATCCAACGTAAGTAAACTGTCTAGCGGTTAGTGGTGTAGTTAGTTGATATAGCATGTCTTTGTTTCGGTCTATATCGATGGAAGTGCTGGATAAAGGTAAGCAAAGAGGGTTAGTGAAATGATAGTATGAGGTCCAAGAGAGAGTGGGCATTAAAACGTATTCATCTACAAAGTTGCGTGTTTCGTTAGCGTCGTGAGGGGTGTTTAAGGTGTATTGTGGAAACGAGGGTAAGGTGATAGCTAAAAATTCTTTAGTGTTAGTATGCTGGGGGTGGTTGATGTATTCACGGGCTGTTCCTGGTTTTGCTGGGAAAGGATGGTTGGGGAATTTTCTTTTAAAAGTGCGGTAAGCTCTATTAGTGTTGAGTGAAGATATAGTGGATGTGGATGATGGTGTTAATGATTCAGTATAATTTGAAGAGGGTGTAGGGGGATTGGATGAATTTGTAGTGGAAGAGATTTGGTTTATGGTCGGGGTGTTAAGGTGGTAGGGTTGTTGTTGGAGGGTAATAAAATTATCTAGTTCTGGGGAGATTCGGGGGGTGTCTGGAGAATGAGATGATTGGTCAGAATGGTATGAGGAGTAGGTTGGGGTAACTTGGGAAGCATAAGAGGGTGTGGGAGTGATTGGGTCAGGGTTATTTGACAATATGGGTTGAAAAGGAGGTTGAGAAAAATTAGAAGGGTTATGAAAATTATTGGATGGAGATGGTTCTGAGTCGGCAAATTCATCGGGGGTTTCAATATTCGGGTTATTTAGCTGTGAGATGGAGTATAAAACTGAAATATGTGAGTTAGTGTCGGAATTCATGCCTGATGTTACATTGCTAGATGGAAAATCGGGTGGCGGAAAAGCAAAAAGTGGTATGATTGGGATTGGAGAGGTAAGGTTGGTTGGATGGGAATTTGATCGGTGTAGTGATCCAAGTTGGCGGCTCATCGTGGGCTAAAAAAATGATTATTTTGAGACTGAAAAGCGGTGGTATGGGGTTGTTCAATAATTTGTTCATAAGTATTATCATCTTGTGATTGATGTGTCATTATATGTTGGACGGGACTTTGCGATGTATTGAGTCGAAAATTTGGATTATGTGTGATTGCTAAATTTCGAAAATTTCGTGGGACTAGGGATAGTGGATGGTTATTTGGTAGGGGTGGTAATTGTGGTGCCGTTGGCTGTGTGTCGACATTGTTATGTTCTTCGTCGTATGTATTTTGTCGTGTTGTTATTTTTGTGTTATATTCTTTTATTTGTGCGTCTAAAAGAATTTTGTTTATAGATGTAGAAAAGATTCCAAAAAATCCTGCAAAGAGTATGCGTGCTACGCTTGCTTGTCTGTTTACTTGTGTGTGTATAGCACATGTGTTGTAGATTCCTTTTAAGAGTGAGAAAAGAAATCCAATAAAGTTAAACATTGCGTATAAAATAGTCAATTTTTCTAAGATGTAGTAGGGCCATCCTAGAAAATCTAGGATCTCATTTTTGAGTGTAACAAAGCTAAAAATGTTAATTGGTGATATATCTTGGGGACGGTATTTTTCGCCGTTTAGATATATATAATCTTTAATGTCTTTAAAATATCCGCTATAGTCTTGGGTGTAGATATCGGCAAATCCTGCGGTTTCTGCAAGTTTGCGTAAATTTTGGTCTATTGATTGTCTTTGTATAGTGTCCATTTGTGTTAATAATTCTTGGAATTGTTGTGTTCTAATGTGATGTTGAATATCTGATTTTGAATAGATTCCTATTGATTGTAAGTCTATATTTGGGTTTCGAGCGATAGCGCGAATGCTTTCTGGTGAAAATTTTTTGAGTGATTGCATTAATGTGGGATATGGAGTGAGAAGATAATATTTATTTTCATCAGGGTTTAGTTGTACTACATTGTGGCTATTTTCTGATCCACATGGGACTGCGGTATCCCAGAAATAGGTTCTTCGTGAAAGTTTATCCACGAAATGTACTTTATTCTTATAAAAGATAGGGATTCTTTTATAACATCGTTTATCTTCAAAAACGTATAGTGGTGATACTTTTTTGGTACAAGTATAAAACCATAAGATGTTTCCTTCATAGTCTAAAAAATTTGATCTATTTCCTGATAATAAGTATCCTGCGTAGGGTATTTTTAATACTGCTAGTGCAAGTGATTGTAATATTTGTGTTCGTTCTAATTCGCATAGTTGGTGTAGTGTTTCTAATTCGGAGAGTGACATTTCTTGAAAAATGCGGCTAATTGTATAGTCTAGTTTCATATCCAAATGAATATCATAGTGGATATTACCGAAATATGTAGTATTCATTAGTGATAATTCTTGTAAGCGTGTGCTTCTGGTGTCATAAGGTTTTAGATGTCCACCAGGTTGTCCGTTGCTTTTTTCAAAATTAACTGGTATATAGGATGTTCCTTCGTTTAGAGGATGACCTGTGGCATATGGGTCGATTTTTACTTTTCCAGTGGTCATGTCGAATCCTTTTTCGTATTCAACTAATATTTCAGAGTATTGTGTTCTGTGAAGTGGATTCCTGTATTTACATGCAAGTTCTGTTTCTTGATATATTTGAAAACGTGTCAATTTATTTTCTATATTGTCTATGTTTCTAAAATCGGAACTTAGTTTGCGTGATGGATGGACTTGTTCATATGGAATTGATTGTATAAAAAATTTTTCGTGAAATTTTATCATACGAGCGTGTATTTTTGCTACTTGAAATGTTGTACATGTATCTTCGGGGAACCAAACAATTGTTGCTTGTGTTCTTGTTGTAGGGTCGCAATATCCTTGATCATTTTTACAAGGTAGTCGGATTCCTTGATAGATCATTGTATTATCAGATAAATCTCGTGTGAGTTGTATTTTTTCGAGTTGTATTTTCCAATCGAAAAACATTATTTCTTGGTATCCTTTATTTTTCGTGTCTGCTTTGCAGTTTGATGGGTTATTTATACCAATGTGTGGTATCCAATGTTTATCATGTAGGTCATAGGTTAATCGTCCGTGTGCGCCGTTATACGGGTACTTTTCGTCTAGTTTTATATGTCCTTGGTGTCTTTCAAGTTGTGATTGATGTACAGAGTCTGAAAAAACTTGAAAATTAACTAGTTTTCTTTGGGAATTTTTATTTTGTGTGATGTTTAGTCTAAGTAATTCATTTTTACAATCGTCGGGATTGAGATGTAAAAGACGTTCTATATTACTTTGATAGAATGATTCATGGTCAAGTCGGTTTTTGTTGCCGTTGGAGACTTGTGAACAATGTACTTTCTTTTCGGAAAATGTCGCTGTGAATTTATAACCTGTAACTGTTGTTGCTCGGGCTTTTGAATAGAGTGTTGCTATTATATCTGTGGTTTCTATAGCTTGTGGTTCTGTTTCACATTGTGATACTTGATTTATTGCATATTTGTGTAGTGTTTTTTGTTCATTTTCTTCGCAATCGTAATGTGTTACTAATAAATCTTGTGGTCCTGTACGAGGGGAAGGGTTTATGTTTTGATTTGAGGTTACTAGAAAAAGGAGTTGGAGAAAAATTAATAATTTTAGAATATACATGTGTATGATAATCCTGAGTATGGATTGTAAAATGTAATGTAACCAATTGTGTTTTTGGTGTATCTGTCGTATTTATATATTACTTCAGTAGTTATAAACGGTGGTGGTAGTGATTGAGCTGTTATGTTAGGTGGATTTAATGGGTAGGGATGTTGGGTAATGTTATTTAACTTAACTGTGATTTCAAACTTTAATTGTAAACTGTTTTGTTGGAGTATTTGAATATTGTGATCACGGATATCGTTATGAATATCTTGGCGATATTGTAATCTATTAAGTGCCCAGTTATGAAGGCGGTTACTTTCTTGATGTTGTCCAAATAATGGTGGAGGTGCTGTGAATGTATTCCAATCTAGTCTTAAAGGAATATTTATTGATGATTGTTCTCGATATCTGGCGTCGAGATTATTTGGAAAATTTAAGTTAAAGGGTGGTGGTGAAAATTGGCTTATTGATGGTGTTGATGGTAGTGATAATGTTTCTGGTAGTGATGAGGATGTTGTTGTATCCGTAGAAATATCTATGGGGTCATTGACTAAATTTGGTTCACCTTGTGTAAATGAATGTGTAGTCCAATATGGCAGTCGTGATGTTAGGTTTGGGGGGTTAAAAGGATTTTCTCGTGCTTGTTCAGATGTTGGTGTTGAACCTAAGTAGTCTGAAGGTAGACTTGAAGTGCTTCGTTGTGAAAAAAGTGTAGGAGTTTCTGGTGTGATACCAGTGGTGTTTTCTGGAGTGGTTTGTGATGGGGATTGAGGTATATCAAAATGAACTCGGGGAGTTTGAAAATTTCTATTTCGTCGAGGATGTATAATTTGTCTATTTATTTCTGTTGTGTTTTGGTTTTGACTAAGGTTTCGTATTCTACTTAGTTCTTGTGGTAGTGTTGGGTAAAGATTGTATGTTGGTTCACTTAGGGATGCTTGTCGTTGAACTGGTTCTAGTGGTTCAGATAAACGAGCGTGCCGTTCTTCAAAAGTGTATGGATTGTCTTGAAAAGAAATTCGTGTAGATGTTTGAGGATTTTGAGTAGTTGAAGGTGGTGTTGGATTATCTTGGGATGATGTCGGTGAAGACTGATTCTGTGACTGTTGGGTAGCAATTTTTGATGGATTTTTGAATTTTTACTTTAGTGGGAAGGTTTATGTTTATTATAATATTCTTCCAAAAAAATAATTAGAAAAATTGTTGCTAGGGCAAATGTGATGATTGCTTTCTTTATACATTTACATATTGTCAAAATGAGGGATGATAAAAATGTTATGAAAATTACAAACAATAAAAAAATATCAGTTCTACTGAAAATTGTTCGTATCATTTAGACAAGTTGTTAAAATCGTACCTGTGGATATATTCAAGGGTTTTGGAAAGTTGGAGGAATAGTTCGAGTATTGTGTAGAAAATTAAAAAAATGTTACAAAAAATGATTAGGATTATTAGAAAATATTCAAGTATATCAAAAAGAAATATTATAAAGGCTTCAAGTATTGAAAAAAAATGTTTAAAATTTATAAGTATTTGAGCAACTGTTTGAGAGAAGAGCATTTAAGAAATGATCTCTTGGTCGAATATTTTTTGCTGTTTGAGGCGATTTTCTAGTGTGGTCGAATTATTTATTAGTTTTTTGACAAGTGGGTTGAGTTTTGTAAAAAATTGTTGGGGGCAATTTTCATGGTGACTGGGAGGTCGTCTTTTTCTTTATTTTTGTTTGTCAAATGATCCGGGGTATGGTGAGATTTTTATACTTTAGGCTAATTAAAATCTTCATTTTGTTACTTTAGGCTAAGTTATCAAATTTGTTTTGGGGGTATTCGTGGTCTGAGTTGGGGAAATATTGTTGATCTTTGGGTTATTAGATAAGGGAGGGGTACGGTATTATGGTGATATTTATTTTAGTTGTCAAGTTGGAGTGGTTTGCTTATTTTTGACCTGGAGGTTGTAAAGTTATAGTTAGAGATGTGCCTGGAGTTCTAGATTATTCGTCTAATTGATCTTAGTTTGAGTTAGAGAAAGTGGCGGATTGGATGAATCCTATTGGTCTATTTTGAACTAGAATTATTGCGTACTTGTGAGCATGTTATTTTGAAAAATTGAAATGAAAAATGTTACGGAGGTTTCAAGATTGTGAAGTATAAAATCTTAAAATTACTTTTTAAATTCTACTTTTTTTAATATTTTAGATTGGGGGATGAACATTTTGTAGTTTTTACGTGGTTGATTTCGGAGTCTTGTTGTTTTTCTATGTTCAGATTTGTCTATTTCTTCTTGGGGTATTATTTGTTCGGTCATTTTTCTATTTTTTCTTGGTTTTGGAGATTCTTTATGGTTTTGTGTATTGTTTTTGGTGGCGGTTGGTTTTGTGTTTTGATTTTCGGTGGGGTTATCATTTTGTTCTGTGTTTTTCAGATGTGGTTCGTTTTGAATGATTTTTAATCCTGTGAAAGAATATAATTGAGTTAATTCGCGGAGTGCGTATTCTTTTGGGTAATAAGGTAATAGGTTGTTTCGATGTTGAACGATTTCTTTTTTGTCTGAGTCGGTAATTTTATATGTGACATCAGTGGGTTTTGCAATTATTTGGTAGGGTCCTTTTCGGAGGGGTTGTAATTTTTTAGAAATTCCTTTTTGAGTATTAAAATTAGGTATTAAAACAAATGTTCCAATTTTTAAATCGGAGGCTGGTGTAAAACGTGAATTGATTTGTTCATTGATGTTTTGTCTTTGTAATAACTTTTTTGTTATTTTTTGATAAATTTCATTGTGTTTTTTATCTCTATTTAGAATCCATTCGGTGTGTTTACCGGAGGCTAATTTAAGAATTTGTGGGTGATGAAAATGATCTTCATCGTGTGTATGTAAAGGTAGGTTATAACAAATTGAGTCTTTATTTGGTTGACAATAACCTTGTGCGTTTTTATGAGAATTTGCTGTAAACATTATTGGTTTGCGTGGCTTTTGGTTAAAAACCATTTCGTATGGTGACATTCCTAAAGTTGTCGTAATTTGTGAATTATATGCTAAGGGAAATAATTTTACATCTGCTGACCATTCGGTATATTTTGTATCATTTCCGTTGATGATACATCTAAGATATTCTTGTAGTGAACGGTTCATACCTTCGACTAAGCCGTTTGTCCAAGGTGCATGAGATGTACGTGGTTTGTGTTTAATGTTGTATAAATGACATAGTGTTATTATTTCATTATTTATGAATTCTGTACCATTGTCTGTAACTAAAATTTCTGGTAGTCCGAATTTTGCTATCCAGTGTTCATAGAGTGTTGTGTAAGCGTAATAAGCGTTACAATGTGGTACTGGGTTAAGTGCTACATAATGTGTAAATGCGTCAACAATTACCATAATGTAGGAGTTTCCTTCTGATGAGGGTGAAATTGGTCCTTTAGTATCAAATGAGATACGGTGATTAAAGTACAAACTTTGTCCTTTAAAATCTTGTTTTTGTGCTATTTGTTTTTGATTTGGGTAAGGTTTATTCAGTTGACATACTATACAATCATTGCATAGTACTTTTATCCAAATTGGTGCATTTGGGAAGTAAAAATTTTGTATAAAATTTGAATATGTTTTTTCTGATCCAGAGTGTCCTTTAATATTTTGTGTATGTGAAATATTAAAAGCGATGAGAATCATACTTAAAGGAAGACAGGGGATTATGGATTCGTTTAAGTTGTATTCTAAAAGGTCTGTAGTTTCATTAATTGTTGTGTAATTAAATTTGCGAAAATATCGGAGGAGTGTCTTGTTGCCTAGTATGGTTGAATCTGCTTTGATAGGTTTAGTTTTATATTTGTGCCATGATTTCAGTTGTCGAATTACTGGGTCAAGGTTTTGATATTGTTTCAGTGTTGAAATTGTAATTGTTTCTGTTGGGGGGAGAAAAATGTTTTCAATTTCGAATTTAGATAAGGGTATTGTATCAAGTGGGTCGTGAAGGTCAAAAACTTGATTTATTGTGTATTTTGAATCATTTGTTTGTGGTCCTGATAAATTTATTTTATCAGTTAAATCTTCTTTTTCAATTAGTGGAAAATGGTCTTTTTTAGGCGGGTGTTGTTTTGTTCGTTTTTGTTGGGTGTTATTTTTTATCCATTGAGAATATGGGATTGGTTTGAAGGTTGATGTTCCAAGTAAATCAACTTCATAATGATTATTTTGACAATCTAAATAAAGTGGGAAATGTTGTAAATTATTTATTTGTGATTGTTCAATATCAGTTTTAACTGCATATTTGCATTCTAATCGGGGTGATGTTTCGTTTTCTGCAAGGTAGAATTTTATGTTTTTGGGTATTTCAACTGTTGTTTTTCGTGTAAGTAATTCAGGTGGTGTATTTCGACTTAAGGTGTCTGGTAATGCAAGATTTTTTCCTGCAGTCCAAACTATATGTAAGTTTGGAAATTTCATTAGAATTAGTTGAAATCTGTAAACTCGGTGGTTTGGGTTAGATTTCTGTGTGAAAAGAAAAATGATTGGTTTGTGGTCTGTGAATAAAACTGTTGGATGTTTTGATCCAAGTATCAGAAATTCATATTCTGTCAGTGTATATATTATGGCTGTACATTCTCTCATTAGAGTTGAGAGTCGTAGCTCTGCTTGAGTGAATAATCGAGAATTTGCTGATATGAGGTTCATTTTATTTGTACCATTATGTGATTGTAATAGTGCTGCGCCGATGCCAAAGTTCGAAGCATCGCACATTGCATAAAATGGTTGATCAGGGTCTGGAATTGTGTTTGAAATTTGTTCAGTTAAAAGTTTCTTTATTTCTTCGAATCGTGCTTGATGTTCTGTATTCCATTCAAAATTATTTTGTTGTCTAAGGATGTTGTAAAATGGTCGTAGATATAATTGCATTTTATAAACATATTTACTTAAAAAGTTTAACATTCCAAGGAATTCTTGGATTTTCTTTTTATTTGTTGGTGGTTGAAGTTTTTGAATAGCGTCAATGCGTGATTTCAGTGGAGTGATTGTTTTTCTTTCTATGTTATGTCCTAAGAATTTAACTCTTGTCAGAAAGAAGTGTGATTTATCGGGGGCGGCCTTCAGATTTTCGTTCTGAAGTATTTGATGATATTTTTCTAAAACTTTGAACATTTCGTCTTTTGTTTGTGATTGCATAAAAACATCGTCTAAATAGGTGATTGCGTTTTTCTTGAGTATCAGTGGTCTAAAAATTTTGCTCATAAAAGCTGAAAATGCTGCTGGTCCTATGGATATTCCATAGAATAAGCGGTTAAATTCGTATTGTTGGTTTCCGATAACAAATTGTGTTAAACGTCGTGATTGTTCATCTAGTGGCATTTGATTGTATGCACTATTCATATCGGCGGTTGTAAAGTATTTGCCGTTTATTTTTGTTAAAATAACTTGTATTGGTTCAATGGGCCAATTACATTTTGATTCATCTATAAGTGAATTGAGGTATCTAGCATCGAGAACGATTTTTAATGATTCTCCTTTAGCTAGAATGATAACGGGGTTGATGAATGTGTTTCCTTTTGGTTGTTCTTCTTTATTAACTGGTGATATAATATTGTACTGTTCTAAAATATCGAGTAATCTGTTTATTTTATCATGTAAGTGAATTGGTACTTTACTTGCTCTCTGTTTTTTGAAAACTGCGTCTGGTTTTAATGGGAGATGTAGTGATGAACTGATTTTGCCAACATCGAATTTTGATGTTGCATAGACTGATGAATATTTAATTAGCTGTTTGGCTAACTTTTCGAATTCGTCTTGTGTTATTTGTGAATGTTGGAAATTAAACATTGTTAAAAATTTTTGTTGGTCCTCTGTGTAGTTACTGATGTTGAATGTAGGGTTGAAATATGGAGTTTTTGTGAAATAATCCGTATTTCTGTTTTCGTTACTTATTATATTATTTATAGATAATTCTTCATTAAGAATTGTAGATTGGCAAATATCTAGTAATTGGAGTATATTATTTACGCGATAGGCTTTTTCGTGTATTGGTGATATTGTAGCGTTGGTTTCACAATATCCTAAAAGTCCTAAAGGTAATGTTACTTGGTAAGGTGTGTTGTTATAGACATGTAAGGAAATAATATCTGAATTCGAATTTTTCAAATATTTTATTGATGAGATTGTGATTTTGAAAAATTTATGAATAGGTTTGAATTCAAAATCTGACATATAAAATTTTTGTTTGTTTTGTTCTTTATCATATTGGTGAACTTGTTTGATTGAAAAATTATATATGTTTCCTGATAGTGGTTTCAGGTGTTTTCTTTGTTGGTTATATATTGGATAAAATTTTGAAAAGAATGGTGGTTGTTTGTTTAATCTTTGAAAAAATGTTAGGGATGTTTCTTTTGTTTTTGTATATTTATCTTTGATTAATATTTTACTATTTAGGATGTTAATTGTTGGTATATACTTCGAAATAAATGGTATTCCAATGATATTATATTTAATATCAGTGATATGGAATATTTGTTTAAATGGCTTGTTTAGAATTTTACTTTGCTCCATTGTTCTGGTAGGGAGGAGAAATAATTGGATTTTTCCGTAGTTTATCAATGTTGATCCTTGTGCTGTTGCTAGTTTGCTGGAGGTTTCAAGAGGTGTTAGCTTTGGATGTAAAGTTTTTATTTCATTCCATGTGGGGATGTTTATTATGTTTGATTCTGCTCCTGAATCAATTAAAAAATCTATTTCAAGGTCTGGTGGTTGAAATTCTTTATTTCTTGGGCTTTCTAAGAGAAATGGTATTGTCCAGATTTTTTCTTTGGGTTGTTCTTTTTGTATATTTTGGTAGATGTGGTTTGTATTCAAGCATTTTGTTTTGACATTTTGATTGGGTTGTTCTGTAGTATTTTTTGCATTTGTTTCTTGCGTTGTTGGTGTGGAATTTATGGGTGTAGTGTAATAATTTTGAAGAAATTCTGATTGATTTTCATATATATGTGATGGAAAGGGTTGTTCATATATGACAGATTCATAGTCATTTTCGACTTTTATCATATTGATAGAAAGAGTGTTTTCAGTATCACTTTCTGAATCTGATGATGTACAGTTTATTTGATTGAGTTGTAATGTATCAGTTATTGTGTCATCAATACCTGGGGGGTCTGATGGTGTTTCCGGGTTAGCTTGTACTTGATTGATTTGTCTTTGATGTTTAGGTGTACTGCTTCTGTGGCGATTATTAGAATTATTATAGTTATTATTATTCCGGTGTGGTGATTGGGAATAATTTCTATAACGATTATTATAACTTGGGTGTCGATTTTGTGAATTATTTCGCGATCTGTTTTGGTAATTATTGTTTGGTCTGTTATAGTTCGATCTATTATATGAGTTATTCCTTGATCGATTGTTCGGGTAATTCTGGTTTCGGTTGTTTGAATAACTTCTATTTCTATTATAGGAGTAGTTTCTATTCCTATTGTATGATGAATTTCGTGATTGGTTGTTTGGATAGTAGTTATTTCTTGATTGGGAATTAGATCTAGAAACAAATCGTTGTGTATTTGAATTTGATCTGGAGTAGTTATTTCTACTATTTGGTCTATTGTAGTGATTTTGTGATGAGTTTTGTGTATTTCTTCGTTCTGGTGATCTTCCTCTATAACTTGAGTTATATGGGGATTGATTTCTTGTATAACTTGTATTGTTCGGAAGTGGTTTTCCTGAACTGTTGTTGCTGTATACATTTTTGTTTGGTAGATTTTGATCTTTTTTCATATATTGATAGAATGATTTATTTGGTTCTTTGTATTTTTGAGGTTTATTTTGACTATCTTGCTGTTTTTGTCTACATTCGGAAATACTATGTCCGTATCGGCGGCAATAATTACACCATTTTTTGAAAGATGGTTTGCCTTTAAAGTTCGGGTTCTTTTCGTAAATATTGAGTATTTCAGTGATTTTTTCAACGAGGTCTGTTTCTGATTCCTGTATATTATTAATATTAGTGGGAGTCGTTTCAATTTTGTTAACGTATTGTAATTTCAGATTTTCCGTTTCTTCTAGTTTCATCGTGATTTCTGCTTGTTCTAATTTGTCTACTAGTTTTCGAAAATCTAAATCGGGTTCTCGAATTGAAGAAGGATGGGATGCTCTCTTTTTTATTGCTATTTTCCTTAATTGTGGTGTTAAGGTCATCATTAAGATTTCTGTCATCTTTGTGTTTTTATAGTCATGTGTATTTAGTGAGTATGCTTTTCGAACTAGTGTTTCGATTCGTACTGCTATTTGCTTGATGGTTTCGTTTGGTAATCTGCGAATTTCATTACATAAAACTCTTTGTTGTTGTTTGTTTCTTTCGGAGTCAAACATTTTTGAAAACTCTTGTGTAAATCTTTTCCAGTTTGATTTTATTTCTAGAGGTAGTACTGAAAACCATTTTTGGGCTGCGCCATCTAAGGTTGTTTGTATTAACGCTGTGCGTCGATGTATCCAATTTTGATGTAGTGGCGTATTAATTGGTTCAGGTCCAATATTTAAAATCAGGTTTGCTGTTACTGCATTTAAATAATCTTCTACAGAATATTCAGGGTCTGTTCCTGTGAAAACCATTAAAGGTTTGTTTGATGTTATTGATGATCCACCCATAAGGTATGGATTCATTGTCATTTGTAATGATTCTGCTGCATTTGGCATTTGAGAAAAATTTGAAAGTTGGTTTCTTGTTATTTCATGTTGTTGGAGATAATATGGGAGTGGTATTTCATTTTGCATTTGTGATGCTTGATACGAGTGTGCAGTCATTGGATTTTGTTGTTGAATTGGTTGAAAAGATTGTGTATTAATTGGATTTTGTTGTTGAATTGGTTGTTGATGTTGTGCATCTATTGATTGTGGAGAAAAATTTCTATGATTTGTACGTGTTCTCTGTATTCCTTGTCTACGATATTCTTGAGTATTTGGTGCAAATATATCTGGTTGTAAGAAATCATCATCTGAGGATAAATAATCCATTTGATAAGATGTTTGTTTTTTATTTTTATTCTGTTGAAAAAATGGGTAATTTTCACTGCGATCCTGTGGAGGATTTGGTTGAAAATTTTTGGAATTATATTGGGCCGTTGGGTTATCCCAGTTTCGAGGTTTTGTATATTGATTAAAATTCCTTTGTGGTTGATAATTTGTTTTTGATGGATGTGTATAATTATAATTATGGTCTGCAAAGTTGTTTTTAGTGAATGTTTTGCGTGTTTTTGATGGTATTGTCATGGGTCTGTATGTTTGGTAATCCATATGGGAATATTTTGGAGCAACCGAAGGTTTAACGGTTGATTGTAAGGTTACCTGTGTTTGTGAAGGGTTTGTATTTCTTGGTGTTGTTAAATTTGGGCGTATTGGTGAAATACTTTGTTGTGTAGTTGTTGTGTGTACAATTTCTTCATTTATGAAGTGTGATGGTGTCTGGATATCTTGTTGAGTAAGATTCCTAGTTCCATTGAGGTTTTCATTGTGTATAACTGTAGAGTTTAAACTATTATTTTGTGTATCGGGTAAAAATGTATTATAGTTTAATGGTGTTGCATCAATTGTTAATGGTATTACTCTTACATAATCTCTTATGTAAGATATTGTACCTATTGCTTGACTTGAGATTGATTGTGGAAAGCTTATAAATGCGGGATGAGACCATTCGGGGTCCCAAACATAATCTGATTGTTCTGTGATAGCGGTATCATCGTTCGAGTTTTGGGGTCTAAAATTTTTTCTTGCTTGTGCAATTAAATCAATATTGTGTGTGAAATAATCTATTATGAACCATGCCAAAATTTTTTGTAGATCGTGTTTTGTATGTTGTGAAACGTCGTCTTTCGTGAAATTTTCTTTAATGATGTTTAAATAACTAGAGAGTAGTGTGATTTCATGTCGTACTTTCAAATGTTTAGATGTTTCTGTCGGTGAGACATTTGTTATTGGGATTTCGTTTTCTAATATCGAAATATAACTATATATTATTGCGAAAACTTCATTGGTGAATATGGAGTTTGCTCTTTGTGAGTTATGATATTGGATGCTTTTTATATATTCTGAAAAAACTTTTGAAAATTCTAAATCAAGATCGTCTGTTTGTATAGTATATGTTCTATTATTATGGTTTGGTGAGGTGAATTCTATGGAGTAGATTCCATACTGTTGTGTTATGTTGCATATATCTTTTAAGTAGTGATCTATGATTTGTCTTTTGATTTTTACATCGGGGAACTCTGTTTTACATGGACTGATTCCGGGTTCAAATAAATTTACGAGTAAATTTTGACAAAATATGTGTTGTCCTCTATCAGTATCTGCGTCTATTATAAAAGGAAAGATTTCATCATCATCTGGAGTTTCGTCACCTGAAGTGTGCGTTGAGCTCATTTTTTCGTTCGATGACTGTTAATATGTAATTATTAATGTGTCGAATTGGTTGATTCCAATTGTATAGATGTACTGGTTTGTGTTTGTACTGCTTTTTTATTCTTCTTTTTCCTCTTTGTGATGAATTTGAAGTTGTTTCTGAGTCAGAAAAATATAATTGATCGTGAAGTGGGTAATTTTTATCTATTGATTCTTTTAGTTTGTAAAGTTCGTCTAAACTGTTGGTTTCTGATTCTGAAAATGCGTTTCGATTTTTTGAAAATCTTTTTCGTGTTATTTGTCTTTGTTTAGTTATTATTTTCCTCTTTAGTGTTTGTCGTTTTGTGCGAATGTATCCAACTGTTTGTGTATGAGGTGTGATTACAAGGTCGTATTTTTTGTTATCTATTTCACAATTGTGTAAAATGATTGTTTGTTTATTTCCTAGGTTTTTAAATGACATAAGGTTTAGAATGACGGATGCAAAAAGTTGTTAAATGATTTCTATTTTCTTAAACTGTTAGTTCTTACGATTTTTTGGTTAGCTTAACCTGGGTCTATTTGTTCAGGGTTGGAGAGAAAAGTATATCGATTCCGAAGAATGATTTTTTACTTTCTCGTGGCTAGTATAAGTTAAGGTGTTAACTTACTTAATCTTACTTAGGGGTAGTGATTGTGTTCAAGGGTTGGAGAATAGTAAATCGATCCACAAGGTTCAGGTATAATTAGAACGCGAGTAGTTCGTTAGATACTATTTTAAACTTACTAAGTCTAAGATTTATCCTGGGTCTGGTAAGAGGGGGGTCAAGTGAAGGATGAATAACCGAAGTTCTTCACTGTTTATCCTAATTTGAATGATTAGTTTTGTTTAAAAATTTCTATTAGTCTTGGGTCTTTAGAAAAGGTTGGGTAGTGAATCGACGTTTGAGGTCGTTAGACACTAATTAAGTGGGTGGGGGAGAACAAAGTTGTTCTGTTTGATCCAAGGATAAGCCTTGATGATCAAATTTAAAATTTAATTAAGTAGAAAATGATTTAAGATCCAAGGATAAGCCTTGATGATCTGGTTTTAAAATTAAGTGAATTTAAGTTTTGATAAATTTTTAAATGTGTGTAAAGGAAAGATTTAGTGTTTTATGATGTTAGTGAGTTGATGATTGCTGTTATGTTTTAGATGATGAAGCTGGAACAACAGGATGATTTATGATTACTAACCATTTATTGTCATGCTACTAATTTTTATTTTTATTTTCCAATAAATATTTTTCAAACATGTTTTGTATAATACTGCAGAGTTTTAGGGAAACGATCTTAGATCTTTTTATCAATCGTTATTGTATAATATTAATTTTGTTTAGCGCCTTAAATGATTTTGAAGAGTAACTTCAAGGTTTTATGTTTGCAAATGGAAATCTAAATTCATTGCAAGTAGTATTCGAAATATAAAAGTTTGTTCTGGCTTTTGCCGAACTATCATATAACTATACGGCAAGTTTCTACTTTGTCGTATGTCGTCTTTGGTGGAGGTCTTCTTCCAATTCCGGGTAGTTCTATTATGGTTCGGAATATTGGCTCTGATCTATTGAGTCGGAGAGACATTTCAATTAAATTATTGTCGTATAACATTTTGTAAATGTTTTTGTCTAATTTCTAATCTATTTTTGGTTAATTCTAATCTAGTAAGGTCTTGTTCGAGACTTATGGTCGCACCAGATGAGTTAGGACTGGAGTGTATAACTCATAGAGTAATTTCGGATAGGGTACACCGTCTGCTCGTCACGCTATCTTATTTTCGGCCGGATAGATTCGTGCAACTTCTTAGTCTAATACCGATCCTAATCTTACTCTTATACTATCTAGTCTCAGGTTGTTTAACTAGTCTCTGCTAGGCTCAATAGATCTAGGGTATACTGGTTTATTGCGGCTGCTGAAGTGCTCGGGAGAGTCCAACTAATTTCTAAGTTAAATTCAAATCTCTCTGGTGCTGAAATTACAAGTAACTTCAGCACTTACAAATAAGTGGGTTGTTAGTTAGATGGATCATGATTGGTTAATATTAAATACTTTACATTGGTAAAACATTTAATTTATCCAATCATAAAATATAGTTTAGATCAGGTTCCACTGTGCTTTCATCCGGCACGTTGGTTTTGTTTGCGTGAATATGTGTTTACCCGGGTTGACGTCCATAGAATAAAAATGCTTGTCATACAGTTTCATATGCGAAGTCTATAGAAAAAATGCTTATCATACAAAATTCATACAAAATTTTAAAATAGTTTTAAAAATTTTTAATGACTATTTTTGGTCTGTTTGCTTCTTTTGAAGCTTTTTGGTCATTTAAAAAAATGATTTAAAGTTTTCGATGAAAAAAGTTTAACATAGAATTTAATATATGAAAACTATAAATAATCATTTTGTCATAGAAAAAATAAAGTTTTCAAAATCACGTGTCTGCGTAACTTTAAATAGATTTAAATAACTATATCTTAGATAGAGGGCGTTTTGTCAATCAAAAGCATAATTTTAATTTCGGTAGGATAAAATGCTTATCATATAGTTTTCATATGTGCTAATTGTATGGTATGCATTTTTCATGAGCAAAAACACAAATTTGAGGTAAAAATGTTTTAATCCCTTTTTCGGTTGCAAACTTGCTTTTGTGCTCAAATGTAAATTTTACGAAAAAAAACTTGCATGCAAAACTTGACTTTTCATGTTTATAACGTAGTCCAGGATGAGTTTTTCCCCCGAAAAGTCCAAAAAAAATACGAAAAAGTGTTTTTTTTTGTAAACACGATTATAATTTTTTTGTTTCATTTGCTAAGATAAAAATAAATTTGTAAATAAACAGGCCTTTTTTCTCAACGACCAAACTTTTCAAACAAAAAATTATCTAAGCATATACAAAATTTAGTGTGGTTATGTTTTTAGTAGATAATTCCATGTGAAAAGCAAAATTAACATACATGATTAAAATCACCAAATGCATTTATCTGCGTGGTAACTGCCAGTTACACTCTGGGTTTTCTTATTATACAAAAACTTGGATTAGTGTTTCGGATGAAACACAAAATTTCAAGAGAAAATTTTGTATTTTCCTTCATGGAAAAAATGCTTATCATACAGTTTCATAGTATGGAAAAAATGCATATCATACAATTTCATAGTGGGAAAAATGCTTATCATACAGTTGCATAGCATGGAAAAATGCATATCATACAATTTCATAGTGGGGAAAAATGCTTACCATACAGTTTCATAGTATGTAAAAAATGCTTATTTTGCAATTTTCAGATACTTACTTTTGCTCTATGAAGTTTTATGAAGAGTATGATGAGCATTTTTGTTCATACATGAAAATTGTATGATGAGCTTTTTTATCAATCCGGGTGCGGCTAACTTCTATCATGCTGTTTTTGATAATGATCAGCTTTCTTTAAACCGTGAGATAATTGTAATAAACTTCGTAAAACAAAAACAAGACTGAACGCTTTTTCACGCCTGACAGTCAATTATATGTCAGTTTGATTGATTTGCTCTGCTGAAAAGTGTTGACAATTGAGCAAATTTTGAGTTTTAAATCAACCTGATGATTATTTGACATGAACAAGAAAGAAAAACATGAACAAAACACCCACATATGGTTATGTTATTAAGCTGATACATAGCTTTAAATTTTCATTTCGTTTTGATTGTTCAGATAAACGCATGGATAAAATTTGCTCTAGTATTTGCACCAGTTTTTCAAATTTCGCTCTGGTGTAACAATGACTAATTTTTTTGACAAGAAAGAAAATCAAAATTTAAGTCTTCTAGCGGTCTTGGATTGACAGATATGTGGAAGTAACAAAAACTGTCGCATAATTGATTGACTGAACTAAAAGGGCACATAGTGTCGGGTTGAGCTTACTTTTTAGAACCTTTTTCTCAAGGTTTGCCCAGCGAGATTATTTAGCGATTTCTCTGATTCCCAGGCCCGTTTTCAACGGTGCCAAATGTAGGCGCTTAAAACCGAATTTGAAATAAGCGTTTTTGAAGTTAGCATTTTAAAAATTTTCACCCAACAATCAGTTACATTGACGATCAAACAAAATTTATAGAATACTCGCGTAAATGGCTTCCAGAAAGAATGTAAGTGACCAGCTTTTTTAGCTATGCAGGAAATAAAAATTCCAATGAAACTAATCAACTTGAGGTTGAATAGTTTTTGTTCAAGAAGCGAAAAAATATACAACAATTTAACCTGAATATGAAACTATTTAACCTGAAGCTGAAAAGATTTAACATGAAGTTCGAGTATTTCTATGTAAAATTTTTTAAAAATCCAAACCTTGACCGGCGACATCTCCAGATGACCCATTAGAAAGCAAGACAAAAAAGCTGATATACTGTTTTAATGTGTTGTCGTCCGGATTTACCTGTTTGTAGGGCGCGTTTTTATATTTGTTTCGCAATTTTACAAAAAAAAACTCGCCTTATAAGTTCTGTTGCCGGTTCTTCAGGAAGTCTCTATGTAAATCCTTCTGACAGAAAAATGTTTGCTTTTTAAATGCAAGCTAGGGCAACAGTGCAGCAGCAATTATCTGTCTCTCAGCTCAAAAACGTACGAAAAATGATATTATTGTATGATGCTATCAACAGTTGCAATATTCAACCTTTTCTAACCTTCAAGATAACAACAAAAGAACAGGGCAGAGGTAAAAACGCAAATTTGCCCGAAGTTGAGAACGTTTTTTATCGTCTTATGAAGATTTCCGTTTGTATATTATCTTGTTATCGATTACACTGAACTTCATCAAACAACGTGTTTTCTCTTTCTTCAATGCAAAACTTTCCACTATAAAAACTTCTTGACACACAAAAATTAAATTCCAGGAAGGGTAGCCGATTGCTATGCCAGTAGTTTAACAGTTCCGTCAAAATAGATTTTTTTCAAGTCTTTTTTAAATTGATTATCATCGTATAGAGTTGCATATGAGTTGTATCGATTACGTAATAACAAAAAAAAAGCTTAAAAAATTCAATTTTTCATTCAAAGTTTAAGAAATCTAGCCAGGTTTTGTTGACACTAGATAAATGCAAAGAAGAGACTAAACAGATTATCAGAAAAGGCTTTTGAATGATCGAGTTTGCAATAAAGAAAAACACTTTTGCGACATTTGGTCTCAATTATTAGCCAGCAGGTCCTTCAATGGATTTTTTTTACTTTTTGCATCAAACCATAAACTGGCAAAAACTAATTGCCCCTAACTTTTCACGTAATTTAAAGCGTTCAACTTACAACAATTACCGACATAAATAAGTATTTTGAAAAACTGCCAAAAATATTGTTATTGAATGAAAGTTTATATACTGTGAGTTTTTTCAATGTACTTTGTAAGTATGTTCATACGGTAAGTTTTTCTATAATGCAAGAAATTTTGTTTTTTGATTTGATTTTTTGATTTCATTTTTTATATCAATTGAATTGTGAAAAACCTAAACAGTTTAGTTAAATTAATTTCTAAAATTTAATTCCTCAAACTTAATTTCTCGTAGCTTTCTTACAAGAAACCCCAAAACTTTTACAACCTGAACTATTTTTGGTAGGTTGATTGTACAATTGTACGATTGATTCAAGAACGCAAAAACAACCTGCGCAAAGAAATTGTTTCATATTGATGATTTTTTGTTTAAATTGTGTCACTTGAGCCCGTTTGAGGCAAGTAAAAAATCAATTCATAAAGTAGACTTTTACAAGATTGCAATTGCTGAAGACCAGTTTCTTCATATACACTTAAGAAAACATCTAGAGAGAGAGAGAGAGAGAGAGAGAGAGAGATAGAAAGAGAGTATAAAAGTTTTAGTGAGTTCAATAAAAAAAATGTTCACGGCAAGTTTTGGCGAGGGTCATGGTGACAAAACATAAAAAATTGATGAAAAAAATAGATCTAAGTTCAAGACAAAAAGTATAATGTGCTATCATAATGAGATTTTTGGGCCGCGGTTTGGGTTCTGATTTGAATAAAAAAATAACTGGATCGAGAAAAACTGGTCTAATTATTTTCATATCTTACTGAAAAAATCTATTGAAATATAAACAAAACATATTAGTAAAAAGGACAGCCGGTTACTGTGCAAATAGCACAGTACGTTCCGATTATAACCTTAAACAAAACAAAAATTTTTTTCAAATTACTAACTTTTTTTATGAGGTGATAAAAAGATCTGAAGGAAAAAATAACTTAGGCACAATCCTCAGCCAAATTCGATTACAGTTTTGTTAGAAAAATGATTAATAAAGCTAAAAATAAATTTTTTTTAAAATTTCAAATTTTGATACAAATTTTTTTGCAGCATTTGAAAGTTTATTTTCGCAAAGTTTTGCTGAAAAAAAAACGAAAATAATTTTACTTGACTAAAATTAGGTTTTTGCAGCTGAATTTAAGCATACAAAAACTATTTTAAGCCCGGTAGCTCGCCTTTATTCGGTCAAAATGACATCAGAAATCAAAATTTTCGATCCGGTTTTTCTCGTCATTACAAAAAAAAATTGGGATTTTTCCAATGTGGTTCGAATCACGACTTGAAAAGCTTGAGTATGATATATCACTCAACCCAGTCTAACGATAATTTGAGGAAGCTGATTTTGCTTGGATACAAGAAAACTAAAACACACCCGAATACAAAGTCCTCACCATTTTCATTGGTCGGACCAAAAAACAAAAGCGTTTGTACCTTTTGATATTTTTTTTCTGTTGCTAATTTTTTTGTGTGCTTAGAGCAACTGGTTGTCTTTGTCTGGCAATTGAAAGAGATTATGCCACATGATAGTTTGATTCGTTTTTGGTATTCTCCCTAGCCGAATATAATTTTTATTATTGGGCTCAATTTTTATGAATTTAGTTTGTTTCTGGCTTCAAAATAAAAATAAATAAAATACAAATGGCAATAGTTCGAGTCAGAGGACTAAAGTCTGCATAAATTTTTCCAAGCAAAAATTAAAGCACCAGCAAAAATCAGTTTTAGTTACTACGTTCACAATTTCTCAACAATACAAAATTCTACTAAATATCCGCAGAAAACGTCTGTTTTTAGGCAAGGGCCGTCTTAGAATTTTTTCGAGGAGGGTCGGACTTTTATAAGGTAATTTATTTTTAGATCAACCAAACTGTTTTTCAAAATTCGTGAGCCAGAGATAGAAAAACAAGCCATATATCACGTTTTTTTTGCGCGCGCTCTCTCTCTCTCAATCTCAGTTCATATTGGTGCGATAACAAGGTCGATTGACTGAAAGTGAATGTCTTCAAAGAGTACTTAAAAGTGCAACGATCACCTCCTTACTCCTAGATCAGCTAAAGGAGGTTTAATTTGAATCAAACTCAACCTCATCTCAAGAATTAGCTAACACAAGTTTAGTTTTTTAACTGCGTCAGTAATTCTAAATATATTAAATGCATTTTAAAATAATTTAAATGTAATTTTGATCATTTTGAAAAAAAAAACATTTTAAAGTTAATTTTAAACAGTTTAAATGTACTTTTAAACAGTTTAAATGTATTTTGGATCTTGTTAGCTATTTCCCCCCTATTGCAGTAGGGGGAAATACTTAACAAGGTTCAAAATTCGTAATGCTTAACTGTTCGGTCCTCTTTTTTATAGGGGGGGATATTCGCTACAAGGTACCATAGGGGGGGGGGGCAATCAACAAGATCCGTACTTTTAAACAATTTTTTTCCGGGCAGAGTTTTTAGATAGCGTTTCATTTTAACTTATTTTACTGTGTCTTAGGTGACCTTGCCATCATAAAAATATGTGGGCAAATTTGTTACTGGGCATGTGACTTTCTTGAATTCAATTAATTATTTATATAAAAAACTTTATTCGAAAATCGAAACATTCTGCTAAAAGGAGTCTATTGAAGTTATTTTATTTATTCACCAAACAAACATAAATGAGAGGCAAAGTTTGATTGAAAAATCTGGACGCGCCCTACATAGTAATCCCATTCAAAAACAGAATACAGAGCAGTTCTTAAAGTATAAGGCAGCACACAAACTGCCCATCCTATCCATAAGCCATAAAAAGATTTCACCAGAATGTCTTTCAGGGATCAAGTTAAGATATTTGGCCCCTGAAAGAGGTTAGGGGCAAAAATCTAAATGTGTTTCTTTTTTAAAATCCGGCCAATCAAAATAGATCATTTTGAAAGCAAGGCTAAGCCCTTTTAATCCAAACTAAACAATGGAATTTCCAAATTAGGGGAAAAGTCTTAAATGGATCCCTTGTCGGTCGTTTTTCTTCGTTCTCTTTAGAGCTTGAACAGTTTTCCAGTAAAAAACTCCAGACAAAATAAGCAGCGGCAAGTAAATCACCAGAGGCTCCACAAACTTCAGAACGAAATCGGATCGAATACAGTTCAGACACTAAAATTATACAAAAGAATTCTTTTAAAAGAAAACCATTCGTTTAAGAAGAACATTATCTTTCAAAAATCTTTCTCGTAACCTGCAGACTTCGACAAAAAATCAAGTCTTTGTCAAAGATTATGTATGATAGACAGTCAATCATCTATTTTTTATTAAGTAAAATTTCATAACCTATTCAACAATTAGTCTATACCTCGACCACTATGACTCGTATACTCATGGTCAAATTGAATACACGTTTTAAATACACTATTTTATAATCTCAAAAACACAATGTTTCCTAAAATGTTTGAGTATAATATCATATATTCAAATGTTTCGCCCGAAGCAAGCGTCGTTCGGTCATTTAGCTAATTGGGAACCAGAGACACTTCTTTAAACATGTTATCAATTGAATAATCTCATATTTGAATATTTGAGTTTTTTGAAAAATTTAAGGATACATTATGTTTTTGAGATTATAAGATAGGAGTATATTTAAAAAGCCAATGGTTAATATAATCCACTTTCCAAATACCAAAAACCTTGAAAGGTAAGTTTTTTTGGCACTTTAGATGTGTCCGTACAATCCGCACTGGTCAACCGAAACTATAGCATGTTGTTATCGGGTTCCGCATTCATAATAGTGAGTTATAACCGATGTGGTTAACTCATAGGGTAATTTCGGATAGGGTACACCGTCTGCTCGTCACGCTATCTTATTTTCGGCCGGATAGATTCGTGCAACTTCTTAGTCTAATACCGATCCTAATCTTACTCTTATGCTTTCTAGTCTCAGGGTGTTTAACTAGTCTCTGCTTGGCTCAATAGATCTAGGGTATACTGGTTTATTGCGGCTGCTGAAGTTCTCTTGGAGAGACAACTAATTTCTAAGTTAAATTCAAATCTCTCTGGTGCTGAAATTACAATTAATTTCAGCACTTACAAATAAGTGGGTTGTTAGTTAGATGGATTATGATTGGTTAATATTAAAACCTTTACAGTGGTAAAATATCCAAATTATCCAATCATAAAATATAGTTTAGATCAGGTTTCACCCATCCGGGTTTCACAGAGTTTTTAGAATTATCTTTCTGCAATTCAAAGGATGGATGATGAACGTTCGTGTTTGGCGAACATCATAATCTTGTCCGGTTCCTCTTGTTAAAGAAGTTCCAGGACGCTGGAGTTAGGAACATCAATCGTTGTGTCGTCTTGTGACAACGACTGTGTTCCCCCAATGAAATCAATCTGATTTCAAAATGGTTTGCTATGACGGGTTTTTCTGTATTATGTAGAGAACTTGTTTTGTGCTCAACCTCGTCTGGGAATGGGAAGGGATGCCTCGTAATTCGGATCTGTACGTATACTTGAACATCGAGGTGGTCATTCGTCTAGTTCAATGAAGTCCTTTTCTGCGAAGTCAAGTTGTACTCTAAATCTTTTGAGTTGTGATTGTGGACGGCATATCGGTTGTGGTTAGCCATTCTTGTTCGAGTGTGATGGAATCAGTTTGTCTTTGGATGTTCGTCTTTGTTGTTGTGTGTTGATCTATATACTGCAAGGTATGATTTACCTTTTATAAAATTATATTAGTTCGGTATTTTAATTATGAATTTAGTTAGTTGTTTTCACAAAAGCTTTTTGTTTTAGTTCGATTATTTTGAAGAGGTACTCACCCTTGAGTACCTCTTATTGAAAAAAGAAGCGTGGATGTAGCGCGGTGGGTTAGGCCGGCTATAGAGCATGCTCAGGACGTCCTTTCTGGTGGGTTAGGCCAGGAGTGGGAGTATGATTTCGTGCTGTTTCTTTGAGAGGTCCTGTTATGTGATAACATTTTATGTTGGGTTTATATTGGTCTTTCTTATGTTTTTTTGGTTGTGTCCTTTTTTCAAAAATCAAATTGTTTTTGGTATGGGTTTGTCTTGCGACTTTTTTGTGTTTTATTATAATTTTTTTCTCAGACTTTGTAATAGTCTTTAAAAGAATAAATTATCCAGTTTTAAACTGGGTTAATCCGGTTTGGGTACCGTTGGTTTTCTTTTCTTAGTCATGCTGTTATTTTATGATTTGTGGTGTTAAGTAAGCTGCGTTGGTTAGTTTGGTTTAGTATATAATTCCTTTCCAACCGGGTTAAAGGAAAGTTTGAAACTTGTTATCGCGTGTTAGAGTTGTTGAGTGGTAAAACTTGAAACTTAAAATCATTTTTTAAACAATTCTTCGTGGGCGAGCTGTGCGAGTTTGGATAGAATTCTTGTGCGAGTGAATGAAAATATCAAAAGGTTAGTACTGCATTTTCATTTTATCAATTTATTACATAGAATTTCAATTTTACTGCTTTTTTTGGAAAATTTAAAGTTATAAATTTTCATCGTAATTAAAACTAGATTTAAAAGAAAAGCGGGAGATAGCACCAAAGACCTAAATACTCTTTTTGGAACCCAAGATAAACTTTTAAACAATTTCGATGAACCCTTTCAATTGCCAAGGTACGCCCTGATTTTCTGAAAACATAATCAGCAGTTTGGATAAAATAGTTTAACTTCCGGTACAAGTTATATAAATAAACACGGAAAAAATTCTGCCTGAATCGTGACCAAAGTAGTTCTTGCGGACATAATTATCTACCAGACCTCAAAATATCTCCCATAATCAAAAAATACACTTTTGAGAAAACTACGTTATATAAAACTAAACTAAGTTATTAGATTCCGCAAACAAAATACGGCTTCCGCTCATTAAATGTGGATTCCGCAAGCGCTTGACTCTTGCTTGCATATATAATTAATGATATGATGCTATAAAATTCCACAGGAGGATTTTTGATGGCAAAACAGTAAATCTCATTTTTTCTCGATACCAAAACCTGAGCAGAAAACTTTCTGTGGTTTTTTGAGAAAAAACGGCCCATTACTCCAAATTACTTTATCCTAACAACGTGTAAGTACCCTGAATACCTTATAAAAAAGACAAATTTTTGAGGGGGAAAAAGTTTATTTTTTTGCAAGACTTTTAAATTTTTTCAAAATTTTCAGGAAATTCCTAGTTTCATAATAGTTTAAGAGATTGAGTCAAGTTTTTTTCGACAAAAATTTGGAATTTTGGAGCAAAGTATGAGTAAAAACTCATAATGTCGCAAACGCATCAGGTTATTTTTAGATTTTGAAGCGTTGGATGAAAACGTTTAAAAAATTTCTGAAAAATTTTTGGAAAAATTAGCCAAAAAAAATGAAAGTACCGAAAGTTTCAAAAAAATGCACTGATTTCCATTAAAACGTGGTATAGCTAACTAAACTAGTTGAAATGAAGCAAAATAGCCATAGGAGAGCCACGTAGCGTATTATCAAGCAGGTCGTCTTACTTTTTCTACAATCTTGTTAGCTCAGGGTGTTAATTCCCTCCCCTAAAACTTGGTTTAAATATAAAAATGTTCATAACAGCTGCTAGCTCTCTGCACCACGCTTTGAAAATTTTTTTACCCGCGTCACAGTAGCTTATATCTCAGTCTTACATAGCCATTACCGGTTAAGTTTAAACCCAAACGCAGTCAACGTCCGTAAAAATTGATCAGTATCTGTCTAATGAAATCGACATTGTTATTTAGCATGAAGCCGTTAAAAACACTGTTAGAAGATACCGTATCAATAATTCTAACGCATTAACGCCTAACCAGCTTAAGAAAATTCTTTTAAACTAGAAACATAATATTTACGCAATCACTTTTTGTAAGCGTGCACGCACGGAAGATTTTTACAGTATGTTGAATGAGTCAGTTATACTAATTATTATTGTAGTAACAGACTTGATATCTCGAAGGAAGCAGAACCTCACTGGGTGAGGGCAAACGTTTTTAAAACTGCACTAGAATCCCTCGCTAGAATTAAAAACGTTTTCGATCCTTAGGCGTTATAGCAATAATGTGAAGAATATGATTGCAAAAAATAAACCTGAAATAAGAAAACGCGAGTGGCGAGCCAAAAGAAACAGAAAAATTATTGAGCAGCAACTGCGAGTTTTTTAAAAACCTTCTCCGAAGTTCGATTTGGTTTCTTGAGTCATAATATAGTTTTTTGATGGTCAAGTTAAGGTCTAATTTTATTTTTTTTTTCGAACTGACCAATTCAGTAGAAGTGAGTGAGTATAAATCTTTCCAAAATTACAGAACGATCTGTGTGTAAAAATTGACGGTTGATGTATGGTCGAACATCACTATAAATTGAACTTTCCGTAATTCACAGTCGGAAAGTTAAGAAGCGCTAATTAAAAAACAAGAATAAAGAGCCTTAATTGAATCGTGCATGAGCAACCTCGAAAAAACATTAGCTTATTCTAGATGAGCTTGTGATATTAGCTAATTAAGTGGATGAACCTAGCAAGTTGTTATTGGTGTTGAATGCATGGTTGGATAGAATAGTTAAAGTGAACGATGAACTAACCGGTAAAGCTCGCGCTAACATGGAATCTAATCCGGCTTCAGAGATCTCTGTTGATAAAACTATTCGTTCAAAGCTTTATCAAAATCGGCGAAATCTGGGTGCAGTAAGCAAGAGTCAATCAATTCATTGACCTCCAGTGAGCGCCGCAAAGAACTGCTTCTAGCAAAGATGAAAAGAGGAAAATTAGAAAATTATTATAAAGCAACATTGAGACTGAAACAACAGGAGAGCATCATCGGAGAATAACATCATCAGATTGCGATGGAATGAAAACAACAAAAAAATAAAATTAAGCGATTGGATTGATCATGCACAAAAGAATCCAAAAGGATCCGAGGTACTTCCATTTTCATTGAAGTTTGTCATAAGTATAAATGCAGAGAAGTTGAACCAATCAATACGGAAATACATCCATAACGGAAACTTCCCCTCGGCCATCGTCACCATACCAGACTCTTGGCTGCAAGCAACAAGGTTGGCATTCCAGTCATTGATGGCAATAGTATCAAGCACTATCCACTACTCCTGGGAACGAAACGCAGTCATTGCCAATTTGGAATACTGCTGCACTTTACGAAGACAATGCATTGTCATTTTTAAATTCGGCTATAACAGTTGCTACCAAAAGTTCGGCATTTGTAACATTCGCCCAGAAGATACATATCGACGGAAAACAAAACTAAATCTTAAGACGACTGGCTAACGTCTAAACAGAGCTTTGCATGCTTTTCACCGTCTCTACCAAGCCAGTACTTTTCGGTGGTCTTTTCTAACATCGGGTCGACAAAAACGTTACTGCTTTCGACTTCGGTCAAAACACTCAAATTAACTAGATTACATGCAGAAATAGTGAGCTCATGGCTGGGGTCTCAGTATCCCCAGACCACGAGGTCACTCCTAAAAACAGGGCTACTGCTTATTATATTACTATTGTTTTTGTTCAGGAGATAAAAATCATCATCTCCATCGAAGATGGATCAACCCTTTCCCCCAACTCCTAGCTGCTCATCCCTATCAAAATGAATCCAGATATTAATTAAATTCAAGTCAGGACATGACAGGAAGCTAAAAGTTTATGCAACAGGATAAAAGTTTCAGTCCCGAAACCCTTCCGGATTCTTGAATCCACTGAATCAAGCTCGCTAATCCTGATTTTCTCTTAATCCGGAAGGCCGTCTCTCACCCTTCACCGTTGTTCGCAACGGCCTTGCAACTATTGTAGCAGCACAATAGTTGCAACTCGGAGTGTTCTTCTGTTACTCTGTAACTCGTTGTTGTTTTCCGATCTCAATTTCGTTGTTGTTGCTAGCGCAGCTAATGTTGTTCTCTTTTTCTTTCTCTTTTTTAGTAAAAATGGCCGTTTCTGACGTTTCTCAGAAATATGACGTCATAATTCGAATTTTTGAAATTTTAAAATACCAGAATATTCTAGCCCTCACCGTTTGGCCAATCGTTCCAATAACGTTCTTAGTTCGTAATAACCACCAATCCGGAAGGCTCGCTGCTAAAAATTCGAATTCTGCAGAGATTGCATTTTGGCCATTCTGGTCGAATGTCACATACTCCCCGGACAGTCCCGTCAATGTCCTCATTGAATCGCACAATGTTCGTAAAATGGTTACAGTGTCATTGAACAGAATTTATAAAATGCACGAAATTACTCTTATCCACATCACATCGACTCACTGCAGAATATACATGGCATCATACTACATCACTATAGCCTTCAAATTCTTTCATTAATCTGCACATTGAGGATATAACCTAAGATAAAACATATTTTCTGACTCCCAGTGTCAATGTCCCGATTAAAACTTTTTCCCTTTGATTTAAAAGGTGTTGGCTTGCAGGACAGTCCTGCCAACCAACAAGCTAAAATTATCCTACTATGCTCCTTCCCCTCGGAAATCTTGTTTGTTTATTGTCCTGAATTTTAAAACTAAGAAACTTTGTGGTTAGAAAGAACTATGTAACAACCTCCCTCTTCAAGAGATTACTCAAGTCTTTCATGTCACCACAAAGTGATCAGTCTTCCTAAGTGATTAAAAACAATCATGCAGGCTGGAATATTTAAATATACTCTTCTCTTAAGCCTTTCTAAATAAATAATAAGTGTCTCTAAAGCGACTTCTGCTAAAATCAAAATGCAAATTTATAAATGCAACAATTTCAAAACTCAACTAAATGTTTCAGTTTTCAATTACAACTTGGTTGCTTGGTTTCTCACTTGAGTTTTTCACACACATAAAACAATTCTGAGTTTTAACTTTTCTTCATCACTCCTTTGTTCTCTTCTTTTTTCGTCGTTTAGAAGTTCTAAAACTTCTAAATTCTTCTAATTTTCTTTCTTGTTGCCTCTTTTTTTCTCGACCATTCATCAATGTTCCATTTCTTCCTCCTGTGATACTGACTCCGCACTTTCGGTTTCCGTGTCTTGTAGCACATCGTTGGCTATCCTGACGCTGTTGGAAGCCGTCCTCCAACACTTCTGCTCTTCTACCCTCTGTTTACAGCAAGGTAGGGGATCCACGTTGGATTCTCTGTTTCTGCAGAAGCTGTTGTGGAGACACAACGTCACGTTTCTCTCCAAATCTTCTTTCAGCATCTCTGCCTTCTCATTTCCACTACGCTCACTCGTCCTGGAAATTCTTTTCACAGCGGTGGTCACTGCATTCCGATGAGTCACGAGAGCTCGCTTGAAAGCTCCTGCTCCAATGTCCAGCTGATATTCACTGTACACCCTGCCGTGCTTCGACATATGCTTTTTCGCATACTCGTACAACCATGCAGTCATGTTAGCTCTGAACCATGGCATCAATCGTTTTCTCGCCCATATCTTCTTCACTTCCATCGGAATGTTTAGAACTTTGCACATTGTCTCAAAAAGATCTAAATCTTTTAGACAATCTAATTTCCGCAATTGTTCTCTCGTTGGTGCCTCCTGTCTATTATTTTCTCTCACATGAGCTTCCAGCCATCGTATCGCCATCATAACTCCCACTATCACGATTGTTACGGGCTGTGATGAATCTGGTAAACCCATGGAGAGCAGCTCTCCAGAGTCCCAGATCAACATCAGATTACTACGCTTGGGATACCACCAGGTCTGCAGCAAGCAGTGGCAAGGAAACTCGTCATGTGTCAACATGATGCTCCTCCAATTACGTCTTCCCGAAGCTTCCAGCAATGGTTCCACTTCCATCATCACTCGGTGGATTTCATCATTCTCATCTACTGCATTGTAATCTGTGACAGTTGATCCTCTCTGTTTCTGTTTCTCAAAGTCACTGAAGTTCCCGCTCACATATCCCATGAACTTCTTTCCTAGTATTGACTCCAATTCTTCTTTGGTTCTCTCTGGGACTGCTGAGAACATCTTACATAGTAACTCGTAAGACTTTTCAGACATTCTCGCCAATCTCACACACTTCGACACTGAGAAGGCTTGATCCACAATCGTTCTTGTACTCTTCACGTCCACAGCTACGAAATGTACAGGATATCTGCTCTTGCACATTGGAGCCAACGTTGAACCCACCAAATATCGTGCTCCTGATGGTCTACAATAAGTTTCGCTGTGTCTGATGTTCATTTCTGTCTCGATTGCTTCCCTCCATTTTCCCATGTATTTCTGCTCAGTCTGCAGAACTCCTGGGAACTTCTACGCTGATGGCTGTGACCATCTCATGTTTCTGTTCTAGATTCAATAGTGACTCTAAAGAACCAAACATGCTGTAGAATCCTAGTGCAGTCACTAGATTCACATCGGTTCCTCCATGGCAATCTGCTATCAGTTCCGTTTCAGTTCTTGCTTTCATCACTACGTTTCCAAACAATACTGTCAATTGCTTGTGTTGTTTCTCCAGTGTTTTCACACAGTCTAGACCTCCACAAACGTGACCCTCCAGTCCACAGACTTCCGCCAGACAGCTACCAGGTTTGAACCAGTCTTCTGGTCCCCAGCCAGGCAACTCTATTTTATCTTCTCCGTTGCTCTTAGAGGCTGTTATCATCACATTATATATGATGTTGAGGTCACGCAGGTTACAGTCTGCATTCAGTTCCCTCTGTATGTCCTGCGTCGCCCGTAATAATGAGTCAGCGTTGGGACTAGGACACCATGATGGCCTCATCAATTCCCACACTGCCATCAAGCTCGTTCTCAGTAATTCATCTGAGAATCCCAACCCAAACTCCACTCTCTTGTCGGATTTTGGTACTGAAGGTGCAGTCACCTCTTCTTCCAAGACCAGTCCTAATTTGGCCTGTGTATTGTTAACACTCTTAATCGTTACAATTCTGGACGTCCAGAATCTTAGTAACACCGCCTGCTCATAATCAAAGAAGCAATCGCGTATGTCTTCACTCAGGAAAGGATTGTACGCTATCCCTATGATCCCGGATACGTAGCTATATGACTTCTTCTTGATCGGTCCACAGTATTCACTGGATTTCGGCAATGCTCCCATGGATTCTTTAGTGAGTCTCAGCTCCTTGTTTGAGAATCTCCTGATCTCGTCTATCTTTTTCATGGGTTCCAATTCCTCAGGTTCTTTCATGTTTTACCCTCATCGGTTTACTTTGCTGCATATCCAGCAGTGCTAGCAAGAACAAGGCTTTCGTTCGCTCATCGCCTTCCCTCAACATTTTAACACAAGTGTTTAATGCAGGTACTGAAATCTGCTCTATCATGAATCGAATGAAACAGAGAGCGTCTCTCCGCTTCGCCTACGCTACTGCTGCTCCCTCCTGGACTATCAGATCCCTCAGATTCGTCATAAGGAAAACCTTTTCTTCTTTTGATCTCTTTCTTTCTTCTGAACCATATTCTTCGCGAGTCAGTCCCATCATGCACCAGGCGAACCTGAGTTGTAACTCTGTCCTTACGTAAGGTACTGCCACGAGAGCATGTATTCTTGGCGTAGTCCTCATTTCTTCTTCGAAATACCTCAATACTACTGCTTTCCATGGAAGGCTCACTAACTGCTCGATCGTTTCCGCCTGTACGTCAGACGACGCCAAAGTTCCATACGCCTTCTGCTTGAGGGTGGTGCCTTGCAACATCATTTCCAGATAACCCTCCATGGCTTTTTCGTCTTCCAGGGCCATCACATACCCTCTAGCCGAGTTTCGGTATTCCAACATCTCCATGTATCCACCGGTGGGTTCATCCATCGACACTGTCTCCGACACGGTTAGTCGGTTGTATTCCACTGGTGTTAGTTGTCCTGCAACACTTCCCTTTCCATGATTCATGGGAGATGGCTTGAAGTCCCTCATTTTGCTCTCTCCACATTGGCTGAGTATTTCCATTTCTAAGGTTGCTCCAGTCAGAGTGCGGTCACTCCTTTTGGATTTATAACCGGTTGACTTTATCCCCGCCATGAGAATGGGTGGCACCATCGCTATATCAGTTAATATTCTATCTGTGCCAGACAATTGATAATCACCTTGCCCCAAATCCATGACCTCCTCGACTCGTTTTCTTTTCGCTGAGTTACCAGCTTTCATCGATATTTCTGAATCCACTTTCGTCTTCCCAATTCTCCTTGGCATCACTCTGCTGTCTAACTTCATTTTCATCGCATTGATTTTTATCAATCACCATTTTCGATCGCATCGTCCCTCTCTTGGTTCTTGACAGGTACACCACCTCTCCTTCATCGTCCTGCGGTGTCATCTTGATGGGAGAATTCGCTTCACTCTCATCAGTGGCTGAGTCGATCAATAACTCACTCAGTCTCCCTTCACACTCATCAAGCTTGTCAAGTACTTCTCTCATCAAGGGTTGATTGAGACCTGTTTTGAGGATGGACTGGGTCCCATAGCTCTGAATCACGGTCCAGACTTCTTCCATAAACGCCACTCTGTCCAGCTTACATCCCGTCCTACTCTCGTGGTCTCGGTGATGTACTTCCCATTCTTCTTCGGGCAGCGTTCCCAAGAAAGGTACTCTGGCTGAGGCCTCTATTCTTCTCCTCCGAGGTGATTCCATGAGGATTCTCTGGTCGTTATTTCTTGAATTGCCAGGAGAGCTGCTCTCCGGCAAATTCCGTTTCATTTCCTCAAAGGCTGACGGAGGCTCCAGTGTCGAGATGCCTTCATCCGCTTGCTCAGTCGTTTCCAACGTGTCTGCATTATTCTCAAGATCACTGAAGATATTGAAATCCAGGCTGGATGTTCCTCCTGTCGATGCCCTGTCGTCTTCCCCACCAGCTTGATCTTGTTGCATGGGTTCTTCAGTCTGACGGCTTCCACCCTGTCCGTCATCTCCTTCTGACTTATCCTTGTTCGAGCTCGATGGTCCTTGTTCGTCATTGTCGGCTTCTTCCTGGAATCTCGGTATGAGCAATGTACCGGCCGATTTATCTTCCTCTTCTCCATGGACCACTTTGATTTCTTCGCAGCCGAAGGGAGCTAGGAAAGTTCTTGTCTGCAGTACTCCTCCCACTTTCATTTCCTGTTTTACGCTAGTCAGGATCAATGAGGCTTCAGGCAATTCTGTCCTGCCTCTCATTCTCATCGGAGCTAAGCCTAGTCCCTTCCATTCCTCATCAAATCTTCCAGGCTTGGGAGTAGCGGCGTTGCTTATTCGCCTTCTCGTCGCTTGATCCGTGTACGCAAATCGTGTGTACTGTAACACGGCGGCATTTCTCCCCACGAAGTATGGATCTATCGTCACCGAGAAATTCCCTACTCTCCTTTCATTGGTCTCGAATGCTCTCAACCTAGGAGTTTGTACCACGGAGACTGCTCCGAGCAACATCCTTCTTATTAGAGGGAATTCAGGGATTGCCTCCGGTAGCTTCTTGTAATCGCCCCAGCCCTTCGTCTCTTCTCTCACCTTGTGATATGCTGCAGTGAGACGAGGCACTCTGGTTATTTCACCATTCGTTTTGTCATAGGGTCTCAGATTCCAAAGCTTTGGAAACACCTCGATGTGTCCTCTTTCTACTTCTCCCATGCGGTCACGGAAGTGATCGTAAAAATTGATGACTGTCATCTCTGGCTCCGATATTTTCGCAAATAACAGATCTTCACTCATGAGCTCCCGCAATGTGTTCTGCTCACACCAGTTCAGTGTACTACCGTCCACTGCCGATATGAGGTTCAGGTGCAGCACCGACCTCCTATATGCTTCCACTTTAACGTCAGGGAACGCAAACGTGACTGCTGGTCCATAGATCACTGTCACGAACTCCATGACTCCTCTGATCAGCGCCAAGGGATCGGTCCTCATAGCCAAGCTCAGATCCGTTAATAGCGGCATGCCTCCAACATGTCGTCTAACATCTTCCTCTCTTTCAATTGTCTCGTCTTCTCCGGTTCCAAAGCGATTTTGCTGCAAGAGATATTGGATAAGAGTGTGTATCAGATCTCTTATTTTGTTCCACGAGTCCGTGGATTTCTTCATATCCAGGTTCCTCACTCTCTCTTTCATCTGCTCTGGACAACGTGCCAGTTTCATTAGTCCTCCCAAGTCTCCGTGGGTTATTGCTATCAATGTCAGAAGTCCATCTAGTCGCAGGTTCTGTATTCCATCCGTGAGCAGTATCGCCGGTCCTTTCACGAAACTCTCCGCTCCGAATGTCACGAACAAGGCTATTAATTCCACTATCGATACTCTCACTACTGCTTGGAGGAATTCCTTTATCAAATAGTGCGAGACTTTCGGGTAAACTTTTGCCAAGAAGGACGCGGTCCATCCGGCTCCCAACCCTTCTAGCATGCTGTCTGTCCTTTCAAATCCCTCCTGTCCCTTCACTTCCTGGGTCCAGAAGGTTTCCAGAGTAATCTGACACATTCTGTTCACAAACTCAGCGGTCTTTTCTCCGGCATTTTCCGCCAGGTTCACCTCCTTCAACAAGTAGGCATGTATCTTCGTGATCATTACGGGGCCTTGCTGAAAAGCATCTGCACCCAATGCCGCTACTCTAGGGTTCAGGTGTAGCCACTGGTTGGCTTCCGGCTTGGTTCTCAGAACCATCGCCTCCAGATGAGCTCTCGTCTCTAGTGAATTTTTTCTTCTTGTGTCTTCACTTGCCACTTCCATTGCTCGGAACCATAAGTCGTTGGACATTGCCGTGATCACTCGATGGTCGTCGTCTATTCCCGGTTTCAGTTTGAGTTGTCGACTGAAATTGGACAGTTCCAACCCCAGCACTTCGTCCAACACTAACATGTGTAGCGCGTGGTCCTTGAATCCTCTCATCGCGTTTGAGATATCTGACCATACTGCAGGCAGTTCAGCCTTAAGTGGCCTCAGCTTCTCGATCTCTATCATGCGATTCGGGGCCGATATGATCACATCATATTTTCCTTCCGAAAGTAAGGCTACCATTGCATACACAAACTTCAGTCCATCCGGGAGATCTGCATATCCCGGAGACAACGCGAATACTACTCTCAACGCCACTTTATTGAATGACCCCTCCTTCGTCGCATCCACCACTTCACCCATCGACTCCAGGATGTCTTTTATTGCTGGCCATACTGCGTTTTCTGCTGTTGCAGGATCTCTGAGCCTGCTCAGAAAACCTCTACTGTGTAGATGGTCATTGATGCCAGCAAACACAATCGTTATTGGGTTCATGTCTGTCTGCCTTTGTACCCCTATAGCCAAAGACACTGATTGCAATAGGTCTAGGTCAACCGCGGCCAACATTATGACGTCCGGCCAAAACAAAGACTTGGAGGTGTTCACGAACTCTGAATTCGCTACTACCATGATTTTGGCCTTCCTCATCTCTGCTGTGTCATAGGCGGCGAAGATGGTCTCATCTTTCTTTATCGCTGTCAATCCGCCATATCTCTGGGCATCACCATCTTGGTTCACTAGTTTTGGGTACACTCTCTCCTTCACATGACCAGGTGGTGTCGTCAGCTGCCTGAATATCTTCACGTGTTGTCCAATCGGCGCTCTCGCCGTCAGGAATCTTCCTGGTCTTTCTTCACGATTCCCCTCGTCATGGTTCAATCTCACATCTTGCAACGGTCTCGCATTCACTGGTCCCATCGTGTTGTTAGAGGGCAGTCCCTCCAAATCAGCAAATCTCAAGGCCGTCGTGGAGCTGAAATTTATGCTAGCGGCTATCAACCAGTCTACGCCGGTTATTGAGTATAATCTGCTGACGGATAGCATCGCTCCATTCAGCATCCTCCTTGCATCTTCGATGAAGCTTACTCTCTGCAGGTCCAGCTTCATTAGTTCGTCTTTGTATATATGCCAAGGAGACGGTATGGATCTCGACCACAACAATGAGCCTCTGCTCGGTCTCTCCTCTCGACTGGTACTCGTCGTCTCCGACCTAGTGTCCGATCTAGATGTGCCTGCTACTTCTTCGATTGGTTGGTTGACAGGTCCTATCCTTCTACTAGGATGAATTGTCCTCCTCATCGGTGCTTCTCCTAACCGACCCTGCACGTCTGTTCTTCGACCTGGTTCGCTGGAGCTTTGTTACCGGTAATTCGTGACGGCTGGGACCGTAGCCAAGCGTGTTTCCAGGCTAGGAGGCACAAAGGTGGTAATCACCGCATCACTCACCGTTCCCTCTTCCTTCAGCACTCCTGTGTCAAAGAGTTCTGCTTCCAGCTCATCCAACCGTTCTTGGAAGACTCGATTCAACCAAGCTTTTCCTTCGATACTGTCGAAGTGGATGCCATCCGTGGTCAGTCTGGCCTGATCCATGGCTCTCAACTCATGTTCAATGTCCATGAGGATCATCCTTCCGGCATTTCGATTTGCTAGGTTCCTCAAGATGTTGTTCCATCTTATGACTCCCTCGTTGTGCCTTCTTCCTGATGCTGTCAGGCTTCTCGCGTTCATTGGCACCGTGCAAACGGTCAGTACCGCGCAACTGAACTTCTGCCAGAGAGTAGTGGACAAACACACCATCATTGACTCCCACAGGGCTTTCTGCTCGTCTGATCCTCTGGAGATATCATTCGTCCCAACTAAGATCATCACATTGGGAAACTTCCCTGGATTCATCAGTTCCACTATCCGATATAATTGGGCTATCGTCGCGCCTCCAAAAGCCATCACCGTGGTGACCCACGAGGTCCTCAAATTCGACAGCACTCTGACTAAGCTGTCTCCCAATATCAGGTGAGATGTCCCGAGTGGTGGTTGCTGCAGGTTCACAGCCGGGCTCCAGGTAGCTCGATTGAAGCAGGCCCTCGGATCTGTCTCCGGAACTCCCGTGAAATTATACTTCAATTGATTATTCTTCTGCACGTCTATTATACGAGACACTTTCTTCGCTGGCATCTTTCGTACTTTCCTCTCTGGGATTCTCGAGCTCCCCATGAGTGGTGTCACGTTACTTATCCCTTGTCTGATCACGGTCTGGGAGAGTTGTACTCTGCCCGTATCGTCAATCGTTCCATAGGGTGCAGTCACCCCGGAACCTGGCGCATTCTTGTTAGCGACCAGTCGTCCAGCTGTCTCTATCAGTTTCCTCACTGTCTGTTCTACGACGGGGTCACCCAGGGTGTCGCTAGGATCCGGGATCGTTACTCGATTTGTCTCTACTGGAGGTCGTGTCTCCGTTGTTTGACTCATCTCTCGAGGCGTCAAGAGCTCCATCGGGGACTGCCCACGAGGAATATCCCTTGCAGGTATCACTTTCTCCACGGCCATTGTCAACGCCATCTGCTCCGATCGCTCTTTGTATTCCTGCCTTAAGCGCTCAATCTCTTGACCCTGCTTTTTGTTGCAGTCTTCAAACAACTTTCTCCACATGTCCCGATCTTCCTCCATCTGGAGCATGCTTCTGGTCATCTCGTCCAGCTCCTTCTTTGTACTTTTCAGCTCATCGTTCATCTCGTAGATCTTGTATGGTTTGGTTCGTCTGAACCTTCTGTGTTACTTTCGCCCTTTTTGGTGGCACAGCTGCTCTCAGTGGTGAACCAGACGAGGTCGCCTCGCTTTTCATCTCCCGATGCATTCTCGTCAGCCCAGGTTTAGGCTTAGAGGGCATTGGCATCTCACCTGGTTGGTAAGTCCTAGAACTTCCCAATCCAGGCTCAATCGCCAAGTCACTCCCTGAGAGAGCCCCGTTTCTCCACCTCATCACTCTCATGTTCGGGCGGTCTAGTACTCCTCTTTCTCCATATGCTGCCATCAACAGGACTTCCGTGGGGCGGTCCCCACGGTTGTCGTGCCCCAAGATGTTGATCAGGGCGGTCAGCAACATGACCACCTCTGGGTCCTCCAGAGCGAAGTCTCGTTCGATCAGCCGACGATAGATCGCATCTACCATCGGTCCTACATATGCCTCTGCCAGGTCCATCAATTCATCCAGGTTAAAGTTGTCCATTCTATTCTTTTCAAGTTTGATTTGATTCGATTCGATATCTGACTCAAGTGAGTAATTTAAATGATCAATCAGGATCTAGAAAAGCAATCACGAATGTCACATTTGTCAGTTTCAGCATAACATATATCGTTAAAATTTGCTTAAAGACAGTTCAGATAAAAAGATATTTATCCTAAAATTTATTAAAATCAATTGGTTTCTAAAATTTTGGAATTCGACCTAAGATTGGACAGTCCAAACTTTGGATCTATTCCCAAGATTGTCATTTAGTTGTTCATGGTCACTAACCCCTACTTACCCATGATCTTAATAACCTAACACATAACATAACCTAACACGTAATCCTAACACGATGTTCGTATCAGAGAATATCACGTGTACAAGCGCGTAAAATTCCCGAGGATGCAGTCTTCCTCTGTTTGGATCGTACACTGGAAGCGAGAGCTCCTTCACGTCCATTTCCACAAGGAAGTCCCTCAGCCTCGTCAAAGACAAGAGTAGGTTTTCTGGGTCCACGTGCTGCTTCTCTGTCGCCCTCGTTACCAAGAAGCATAAGTAATTTCCCGGTATCTGCGACACCGCCGGAGGTAAGGCTGCTACGCCCCCTATCCCTGGTTTTTGCTTCCAAAGGAATTCCACGTTTTTGTATTCCTTCTTAAAATCTGCCGCTAGCGCTGTCCTAAAACTCATGTCTGCGGTGATCGCTATCGCACATGTTCTGTTTGTGAGTATGAAATCACTGTCTGTTAGTGTTATGTTACTAGAATATTCATTTGTTAAATTAAAATATGACTCAACTACCCTGCCTATGTCAGGTTTCTTAGGTTCTTCTCCTGTTTCTGCTTCTAAGTCTCCTGTTTCTCTTGCTATTCTTAATTTTTTTATTATCAAGTTTTCAGTGTGGGTAAGTCCTACCCCCACTCCCCGGACAAAAGTATCCATCGACGTCCCCGTCGATCGCATACCGGGTATCAAGTCCAGGTTAGAAGCTGGAATGAATAATCGTCCTTCCTGGGCAGCCTTGATGTATTTCATGATTTCACGATCTACGTCTTGAATCGTGACGCTGGTCTCCTCTGGATCCGAGGTCGTTTCATTCAGCCACTCTAGGACACGCAGGTTCGTCAGGTCTTGTTCATATGACTGCTGTTGCTCATCGTCGAATTCTACCTCGGGTTTCGACCAGTCGTCAACCCACTCATCGTTGTGATCATCGACTATGTTAATGTCTTGTGACACAGTTATCTCCTCTAAAACCACTACTTCCTCTACTATTTTCTTTAGATCTATCCTATCCACTACAAAGTCGTCACCGTAAGGATTGTATTTCTTTCTTGGTCTCGTCCCGTCCTTCTGACGAGTCTGCATCGTGAACGGAAGATCTGGTTCCAAGTTCTTGGGAACCTCTGTCTGTTCGGGATCCTGCCACTCTTCCTCTGCGTAGGGTAAGGTTTCATCGTCCGCTTCGATATGTTCGTTTGGATCCAGGTCCAATGGTGTATCCGTACCTTCCTCTACGACTTCGTTTCCATCGTTCTTCTCCCTGGTGCCTTTTTCATTGACCTCACAAGCAGGGTCCATCATTAGATAATCCCCTTCTTCCATGTCTGCAGGTATACACCAGTCTTCTGTCGATGGATTGTGTGGCTTGATGTTCTCGTAGTGGGCGGCTCGGCCAGTTGTCAGTCTATTAAAACGTCCCTCCTGGTGCACCTCCGTAATCATGAAGGGTCCCCTCCACTTTTTTAGAAGCTTCTTTGTTCCTTTCGGTGGTACAACGTTCTGAAATACCCATACGTAGTCTCCCACCGAGTAGGCCTTTGCACCAGCTGCTTTCTTGTCGAATCTTTTCCTCTGCCTTGCCTGTGCCTGCTGATTGTTTCGTCTACACAAATTGTTCAACTCCTGTGGGGACGTTTTCTTTCCCTCATATTCTGGGTAGAAGAAGGTTAAGGGTAAAGACTTCTCGTGTCCAGTCAGCATCATGTGTGGACTGACTCCAGTGGTGGAGTGTTGCGTGCTGTTATATGCTCCCATCACCTGTGGAAGGTATCTGTCCCAATCGGTCATGTACCTGGAACAATATACTCTCAGCATCGACACTAACGTTCTGTTCTGTCTTTCCACTAAGCCATTCGTCTGAGGGTGGTATGTCGTGGAGTGAGCCTGAGCAACCTGTGAGCGTCTCATAAGCTCTTTCGTAAGCTCTCCTACGAAAGCTGTTCCATTATCCGATTGAAACGTCATCGGACAACCATGTCTTGCTATCCACGTATTGATCAGGTGGTCGCATGTCTCTTCCGCCGAGGCAGTTATGCAGGGCACGGCCTCTGCATACTTCGTAAAATGATCTATCATGACCAGCACCTGATTGTAACCATTTTCTGTCATGCATATCTTTTGGTGATCTATTTGCACCACCTCGTTGAATTCAGACGACTCAATCGATTGTAAAGGAAATCGCAACTTCCTAGGATCCTTGACCTGTTGGCATGACAGACATGCTGTTACCCATTTCTCGCATGCCTTTTTCATCCCTGGCTACTCAAAGCGCTTCAGGATCCTCAGATATACTTTGTCGATCCCCTGATGGCCCATTTGATCATGTGACCTGAATAATAATTCTGTCTGATAGAGTTGCGGTAACACTATCGCGTTATACTTGTATAGGACTCTGTCTTCCTCCCTTCTTTTGCAAGCCACAATCCCGTCCTTGTTCAAATATAACCTCCCTTCCTTTTGCATGAAGTATTGTCTCAGGATGCGATAACTATCTTCCTCGAGATCCCCTTTATCCGGAGAACCATTCTCGATCCACCTTTTCAGATTGCTTGTCATGCAATCATTTCTCTGCGCCCTTAGAAGGTCCGAGAGTCTGTATCTCGCCTTCAAGTACGTCTTCATGACCATCATCTGACTATTCAACTCGTTGGGTTGATGTGTGTCTTCTTCCATCTTAACGCACCAAATCTTCGCCAACGGTTGTGTTTCTTGTTCAAACGGCAGAATATCAGTCCTGACTACCGCTTTCTGCGGCAATAGGCTTTTCGAACGTTTCGATACCGCTGTTGTCTCCAAGTCATCCGCTGCGTTGTCAAAGACTCTTTCGCTCGGTATAAGGTAGCGATCACTGTCAGGATCCTGGTACACCTCTCTGTCCAGGTCTCTCGCCCGAGTTTCCACTAGTAGCGTGTGTATCGCCAGTTCTGACAGTTCTGATCCCGAGGTCGAATTCCTGTCTGAGCAGGTGTCCATTCTTGAGCTTTCTGAAATATCATCCGTCGAGGGTGTTGTGCTGGAGACTGCACGCTCCTCCAGATCATGTCTGTACTTTCCTCGCATCCATCTGAACTCCCCGGACAAAACCTTGTTCTCTAGGTCCTGTTTCTCATCAGGAATTTTCTCGTCTATCTCAGACTCCCCGGACAAATTTTCCTGTCCCGGGTGCTGATCTTGTGATCGCTGGTTCTTCTCATCCTTCTCCCCGGACAAATGGTCTTGCAGCAGATTTTGTTCTACAACTTCACCCTCTTTATCCCGGTCCACAAAGGTGACGGTTTTCTTTTGCTTGCTGCCCTCCTGTTCTTTTTGTCCGTAAGAAGTACTGGTTAAAATCTCTTGGGGTATTGAGGATACTAGTTGCTGAATTATTGTCCTACAATCCCTCTCGTTCTCTTCGTGCTGTCGTCTGGACGGCATGATCTTCACTTTCTCACTGACTGTTAGCGATGCCACTGCTGCTGTCCACTCGGGGTCATCTCTGGTCACTTCTCTTTCTAACAATCCACCCAGCATCCGCATCACTTGTGGTGTGACTTGCACCGTTTTATCCAATGATGAGAGGCTGTTCATATTCATGCGAGAGAGTTCTTGCTGGACCAGGTTCGAGCGCAGCAACAAATCCAACGGGACCGGGTCCTCCTTGGACAGGATCTTTATCTCGGCTGCTTTCTCTACAGGTAACTCAGGGTGCCCTGGAATTGGATGTCCAGACTTATCAAACATCTCGTCAAGGGAAGCGCTTCATAAGTTTCTTTGTCCAGAAACGAGAATCCCTCCTTTATTTCCGCCTGATTGGCCTGTTTCTGCTCCAATCTTTCATAGAACTCAGTTTTCTTGCTCAGGCTGTCAGCATTCTGGTGTTTATCACGCATCCTATGTTCGATTATCATATGGTAGCCATCCAATCTTACTATCCATCTACCAATATAAATCTGATCCATCGAGTAGGTTTTCAACCAGGATAACGCTCTGTTGTCCACGCGTAACTTGAAGGGAGCGCTCCCCAAGTATGCACGGTACTTTTCCACGAAGGTGACTACTGCAAACATTTCTGCTTTCGGTGCGCCATATTTCATCTCTATGTCACTCAAGACCTTGCTGCCGTATGCAATGGGACGGAGAACCGTTCTTCCGTTCCATTCTTGCTCTTGATGCAAGATTCCTGAGATGGCCACCACCGAGGCGTCTGTGTCGAGAACATACATGCCCTTTTCTGTAGGCATGCCCAGCACTGGCGCTTCGCACAGTTCCCGCTTTATGTTCTCGAAAGCAACTTGTGCCTCATCGTTCCATTCGAACTTCTTCCCTTTGTTGCGCATCAGCTTCTGCATCGGATACACCTTGTCCGCATATCCTTTAATGAATTCTCGGTAGTAATTGGCAAACCCTAGGAAGCTCATGAGCTGTGTGTCCGTTCTGGGAGCTTTCCATGTCAACACTGCTTCCACTGCTTCCGGGTCCGGCCTCACACCATGCCTATCCACCATTCTTCCTAGGTACTTTATCGAATCCCTAAGGATTTCACATTTCGATGGTTTGCACTTTAATCCTGTTCTTTTCATGCATCCAAAGACCTCATCGAGCCTATCAATGTGGTCTTCCAGGGTCGGTGTCGCTATGACCACGTCATCCACGTAACACATCACGAGATTCCCGTACTTCTTGGTCACTCTCGTCAAAGCCTGAGCCATCAGTCTTTGAAAAGTGGCCGTTGCATTGCACAAGCCGAAGGGCATCCCGTTCCACTGGTACAGTCCCAATTCGCACGCGAATCCGGTTTTCTCTCTGTCCTTCTTTCGCAGAGGGACCTGCCAGAAGGCAGAACCTAAGTCCAATGTGGTGAAGAACTTGGCATCACCAAGTTTAGATAGGCTCTCGTCTATTCGCGGCATCGGGTACGCATCTTTAATCGTTACCGCGTTCAAGTAACGAAAGTCGCAACAAAATCTAAGCTGCCCCCCTTTCTTTTTCGCCATTACTACCCCGCAAGCCCACGGCGATTTCGAGGGTTCTATCATGTCGTATTCAAGCAATATTTCTATTTCCACTCGGCACGCTTCCGATTTATGTGGCGTCATTAGCCTTGCGCCTTCCCTATGGGGAACGGCGCCCTCTTCTAGTTCGATTTCGTGTTCGACGAAATTACAGCAACCGATGTCCGCCTTATGTTTTGAAAATACATCAGCGTTCCGATTTAGGAGGTGCCGCAATTTTTCGAAATCTCCCTCGCCTATTTTCCCTTTTAAATGTTCTATCTCTGGCAAAACCGGTTTGTCAGATTCTAATTCATATGACGAGGGGCGTTCCGGAAAATTCGAGCAGCTTGATAAGCCGTCGTCCGTTTCGGATTTCATTGAAAACAATTTATGAATAGATTTTAATTCATTAATCCTCTTTAAAATTTTATCTTTATTGGCATGATAAGGACAGTCTTTCACACTATATTTCTTCAAGTTTGGTGTCTCCTCATAGTCAGTCCTCATCGGCAAAGCGTAGCCAAGCTTCTTTCCACGCTGGATTGAAACCGTGGTGTCCAGTGTGTTCAACAACACACTGACACACAGTCCGTTTCGCGTTACCGAGAAGCTCCGGCCTAAAATCACCGAACTCTGACTATTTGGATTCGGTACTAAGCAAACCTGTTTACTATCACTTAACGAATTTAAATTTCTCATTCTAAAAATTGCTACTACAGCTTGTCCTGGTTGTAATTTCACTTTTCTATCCAAAAAAACTGGTACCTTATTTTCGTCTGTTATTATCCTATTAATTGGTCTCTTAACATACTTTCGGTCCGGGTTTCTAATCCGTATTAGACCGTTGTTCAAGTCAATCATAACGTCAAAATTCCTGACAAAATCTCTGCCCAAGATGAATTGGTCGGCGTCGTCCAGATTCTCTACCACCAGGAAGCTCATCCAAAGATCCCGTCCTCCCATGTGGAGGACCGTTATTGGTGTTCTTCCGGCTACGTAGATAGCCCCTCGATTGGCTGCGGCCAGTCGGAGATTTGTTGGAATTAGATCTTCCCGCGTGAAGCCCATTCTTTCCCAAGTTTTTATCGGCATCACACTCACTATCGCTCCTGTGTCCAGAAGCCCTGTGACTCCGATTTTTGTTCCGTTGGTGTCGAGCAGATGTGCTGTCACATCTGCTTCATATCCAATGTGTACCGCGTCTTGTTCCATCATGGCGTCATGGCCTATCCTGCGGACTTTGAGTTCCTCTTCACCCAAATAGATCTGCCCCATTTGGTCATCATCTGTTGTTATATAAGTCCTGGTGTAGATACTGATTCCATCCACGTTCAGCATTATTTGATACGGCCCATAGACCTCCATGTAGCGTCCATGAAGTTTCTTTATGCGAGGGCCACCCGTCGTTAGTAGTGCTCGCACAGCTCTCGACTCGGTGCGTGGCTCCACCTGCCTCAGATAATCTGCATATGTGTCCAAATGCATTAAAGTGAACTCTGATGGTTCACTCAGATTTCTTATTACCTGGTGTCCAGCCACTGAGATTATCGACTGTATCTTATTTCCCTGCGGCACCATGCCGAACCTCTTACCGGAGATCACTTCAAGTTTCATGTCTAAACTGCTTGGTGTTTTCGTCTCCTCGAACTCCGTTGCTTCGAAGGTATTCAATTGCTCCTGAAGCTTTTCATTTTCCAGTTCAAGTTTCACTTTTTGTTCGATCTCTTTGGTCACCAATTCCTGCTGTACTCTATTCAGAGCATCCCTTGCGGCTGCCTTATAATCAATCTTGAAGTCGTCAGCCGCAGTTGCTGGTTCCGGCTCACGTGCCTTCTCTGTTACCGCTTGCATCTTCTTTGCCGCCAGCTCTTGAGGTTTATCCTTTCTGCGTGCCTCCGCTTCACTCAAAAGTCGAGCCTTGCTGGCTTTCACTCCTGACAAAGCTTCTTCATGTCTTGGATGCTTGATGTCTGCCACTGCATCCCAGAATTGCGGACAATCTGATTTAAAATGACCTTCCAAGTTGCAAAAGAAACATTTCGGGCCGAATTTCGCAACTACTCCTCTCATGAAATCCTCATGGTCCAACTCTGACGCATCTTCGTCCTCGAGGCTAAAGCCTATTGCTTTCATGCCTTGTTTGTAAGCTGGGCATGCTGACACATGATGGTCTGTTGAACTGCAATTAGCACAAGAGCGTCTCCTGTCCATATCATCCCTCGGTTTGTACCAATTGTTCCCTTGGTTTGCTGGTCCGTTGTTAAAATTGCCATAATTGTTCTTGTAATATCCAGATCTCGAAGGAGGTTTCAACAAAAGATACTCCTTTGATTTGAGCCTCAACTCCTCCGGTGTTGGCGCATTAGTTGATAGTGGTGTGTAATGCGTTGCTAGCATCGTACGAAGTTCATCATTTTTCACACCGTCGATGAATTTTGAGGCTACGGCCAGGTTCATCCTTCTGTTTGACTCATCCGGTTGGCTGCGTCTTCTCAGCATTTCCAAATCATCGAGAAACTTGTCTATGGTTTCATCTTCTCGTTGCCTCCATTTCTCGAAGCGCATCATCGCCTGGTGCCCCTGCACCCCTGATCCGAAACGGTTTAACAAGATTTCGAAGATTTTTTCAGCAGTGTCACGTTGATATTGCTTCTTGGCCATGACACAGTTCAGGGCTGTCCCTTCTAAGTTGCTGGTGAGCTCTTCCTCGAAATGCAGCTTCATTACCTCTATCCAGGTATCAATACAGCCATCAGATTCGTCTTTGTAGCATCTTGGCTTCTTAAAGACTCTTCTGGACTTCTCACTGCGTTCATTGGTTCTAGATAACCGCGTCAGGAATGTCTCCAAAGACCTGTTCAGGGGTTCAAATGCTGTGGCCATTGCCGTAGCATCCCTTGAGTGTCCCGCTTGAGTGTCCTCACACCTCGTCGAAGGCTCTGTGTGCGGTGCATCCATGCAATCCGAATCACCGTGAGCGCTTCCCGCTTGGCCCACATGACTCCTCCTCGGGCTTGCATGCCCCCTGTTGCCGGAATCACTTCTCCCAGTCGCATGTGTGCTTTGCGTTGGTCGTTCGTTAGAGGTTTGTCTGTTCCCCGTTGAACTTGCTCTACTGTTCGGGCCCCATGCTGTATTACCCCTTGTGGCATAGCCTGATGAACTGCCCCTGCCTCTAGTAGATCCATACGTCTTCCTCCTTTGATGTTCATTGAAGTTCACCCTCGGTTCCCTGCTGGGACCTCCCGAGTTCGGCTCTCCTTCTTTTGGTCCACTCTTGCTGCTTAGTAGCCCGTCCAACCTATCCATGATAGCCTGAGTTCGCCTCTCCATCATCGCATCTATCTTTGTGTCAAGAGTCCCAAGAGACTGCTATTGCAGAATTCTTAATTTCTCCATGTCGGCTCTTAAGCGTAACTCCCTCTGTTCCGCCTCTCTTGTCATTCTTGACAAGTTCCTCGTCATATGTTCGTCCGTTCTTTCTTTCAAGCGTTTTTCGCTTCTGCCAACTTCTTGTCTGTTGCGGTTTATTTCTTCCCGCAGACTTTCTCTTTCAATGTGAACTGCTCTTTCTAGTTCACTCATCCTTATTGACATTTGCTCGTTTTGTTCTCCTGAACTGTCCACTATGTTGTTTAAGGCTTCCTCTAGTGCTGCCCCGTTTTCCACGAGTAGCGTCACTAGTGGTGGTGTAACCCTGTCGGTCCCAGGTAACTTCGTGCTTGTCGAGATCCGGGCCTTGACTCTCTGCTTCAACGTCTTTTCATTATTTATTTCAGGATCCATTAACGCGTTGCCGAGCCCTCTGGTTCTACTCTCTCCAGGTTGTGGCTCCGAACTTGTCCTAATCGCCGAAGTCTTTTGACTGGCCCGGTGTGTTCGCCTCTTTGCTTATCGTTGTCACTACACCAAATTTGTCCTTGGTTCCAGTCTCTCTTCCGACGTGTGCCTCACTCTCCTGGATCGAACTATTGAGGCTAACTTGAGATCCAAAGTCCCCTTGCTCCTCTTCATCCTCTTCCTCCTGGGACCCACCGTCGTTTCCTGCTCCTCCTCCCATGCTGAATGGAAAGATGTTTCCGAAGGTGTTCTTCATTCTTTCTGAGAACGATGATGACGTTGTTTGTTTCCCAGTTCCGCCTGCCATCATAGTGTTGTCTGTCGGAGATCTTCTAGTCGCCGCTACTTCAGTTGAGATGTCGGACAGTTCCGACATCTCTTCTCGATCCAATGTCCCGGTGGAAGTGGCAAAATCATGGCCTCGTTCTACCGGGGTAGATTCACTCGCCAGCCTTCTGCCTCTCCCTTCCAGTCCATTTACTTCCTGGTTGTCATTCATGGTATGGTCTGTATTGACCTCCACTTCTAACAGTTCTCTTTGCTCTTCTGAGGTCTTCTGACTTCTCGTTTCAACCATTCTGCCTGAAACCGTCCCCTTTTTATCAGACCGGGATCGCTTGATCCAATCCACAAAAGGATCAGTCATCGTTTTTCTTTGCTTTTCAGGTATGAATTTCCTAGAGCTATTACCTCGTTTTGGTATCCTTGACTTGTCTAGACTCATTCTCTATTTGTCACTTTCTAATGCCTATACACTTAACTCGATTGCTAGAGACCTTATAGTTTTATTAACAATAATAATGACACAACACAATAAATTCCACAAGATTCTATTAAATAGTGACCAAGAATCCCTGTATGTTATTAGAGTACAGTTTGTATAAAATTCATTCACACTAACCGATTATCGGTCCAAAAATTTGGAAGTTAGCACAATATGATGTTATCAGTCAATTTAAAAGATAGTGTATTCACTACCCAATCAAGCACAGTTTACGTTGATTTAAAATCAAAAACAAAAAAATATATATTGACACAATATGAATGTATATATAAAAAAAACGTATGTGTCTTGTACTCTTAGTCGGTCGCAGTACAATAGTCGAACCTGTCTTTTAAAGAAAAAGCTTTCCCTGCTCGGTGCTGCACCAAACAGACAAAACTTTGAAGGCAGTAATTTTCTCAAGTGGGCGTCTATTGCACCCACCGAGTACTGTGTTACCTATCTGCCTTCGGACTGCCCGAGCTAGACCTACTAAAATCCTCAGGGCAGTCACTTTTCCCAAAAACGTATTATGTTTCAATCCACACCAATGAATCACGCTCTTTTTAATTTAGACTTAGTGTCGCGAATATCCGAGTTCGGACCTGTTTTGTATTAGTCTGGTTCTTATTGAAAGGCAAGTTACCAGTGCAGTCACTGATAGCTAGCCTGTGTGTTAATAACCTAATACCTCTCACTTTTTAGTCTTTCTTTCGTCTACCTAAGTCCTTAAATAAAAAAAATACACCTCCGGATTGGCACAAATAGGACCCTTCCGGACTAACAAAATCTAGACCCTTCCGGATTGGGACCCCTCTGAGTTGGTTAATATAAGACCCCTCCGGATTTGGACCCCTCCGAATTAGCAACTATAAGACCCCTCCGGATTCGGACCCCTCCTAACTTGAAAAATCTTTGACCCCTCCGGATTGGGAGTCCTCCGGTTTTGTAAAAGTAGCTTTTCGGAGTTTACCTTCTTTCAACCTATACCCCTCCGGATACGTTCTCCGATGCAATTTTGCTCTTTCAATTAACTAGGAAGGTTATGTGCTACTTTCCTAGACCCTTCCGGATTGAAGTTATGCCTCTTATTTGACAATTCACACTGACGGTGAAGGGTCTTATCGCTCGCCTAACTTCGGCTCGATTAAGGTTTTGCTGTGCCTTTAGCCTTCCCTTTTCGTCTAAAACAGCCTAAAGTTACTTTATTCAACCGCTATCACTTTTAGTAGGGGTATAAGGGCTTTTCTAGAAGAAATTTATAAAACGTGAAGGGTGTACCCTTCCAAATTGAGGAATTTGCTAAAAACAATCTCAAAAAATTTTCACGCTTCCTTTTCCGAAAAACTTTTGTCCCTATCAGTAAGCTCAGCTAATTTCTGATCTATTGGTACCAAGATCAACTCGATATGCCCAGTAGTTCCAAAGTTATTAACCAAAACGTCTTTTTTCTAAACTCAAAAATTTTTCTCTCTTATAGGTTCCGCCTAACTTTTTCCGCAAATCAGGTCCTTTCGACTTAAAAATTATTGATCCGAGCTCAAAAGGCCTATACTCTTCTAGTTCAATGCAAAAGACCCGATCTAAAACGCTTTTGCTGAAAAACTTTGCGAAAAACTATGCTACCTGTACCCCTCCGGATTGATGAATCCACCAAATCAAACACGTTAAGTTCGATTTCTCTGCAACCCGGAAGGCTTTCGGGTAGCGGGTTTTAAAACTTGTAGATTCACTAGTGGATGTTGTCCGAACAACTATTTTTACTGTTGTAACTCAAAAATTTCAAAATTTTTTTTAAATTTATAGTGTTTCGTTTTCTCAAAAATCACGAAAATTCGGTTTTTGGTTCCAAAACAGTTCCAACCACTTCCGAACGAAACTTAACCGGTTCTATCTATTGATGTAGTGCAGTTACGATGTAACACACTAACTTAGCGCTTTTTTCCGTTTGAAAAAATATCGATATCTCAAAAATCGCGACTTGTGGGGGGATCAAAATATCGCTATTTTGACCCTAAAAACCGGTCTGTTTTCGTTGTTTTTCACTGAAAAACGATATAAGACTATTAATATAGGCTATATAAGTAAAAATATTAGTAATACTAAACCCCTCCGGGTTTGTTTAGTATCCGAATTAAGGTGCTTAACTCGGATATTCGCAGTTCGGTGAAGGGTCACTACAGTGCAGCACTGTCGAGCCCCCCACAGATTACTATCTTATTTTTTGTACCAAAAGGGCTACAAAACTTGTTAACGATACCCAACAGTCGATTGTTGTCGTCGTTGAGCCTCTTCTTGTTGCTCCTTGTACTGCTTGCCGGATCAGTCTTCTCCCAAGACCCTTCCGAATTGAGCGCAAATCAGCTGACCCTTCCGGATTGAGCGCAATTTATCATTAACGTGCTTAAATGCTCAATTAACCCTACAGTACAAGCCTCACAAACGGGCTACAAAACTGATCGTAACAATCCTGACTGATATAAATGCCTGTAACAACAATATATCTATCAACAACAAACGGGGGGATCGGATCACATCTTGTCTGGGGGGATGATTTCTACTGATTTTTTACTTTTTTACTGTTTTTGGTTTTTTCGGCAATTTTTTATGTTTTTTGTTTTTCTTGGGTACTATACTGCTTTTTGTTTGGTTTTACTTATATCTTTAAGTGTTTTTGGTCACAAACCACTCAGGGGATGAGGGGTTCGCGATTCCCCCCACCCTTCCTGGTTCGTGAATTTTCGGTCTTAACTAGGTTAAAAAACTATTCACGGTAATCCGGAAGGCTTCCGCGTTCCGAACTACCCTTCCACCCCGGCGGTTTAGGCCTATTAAGGGCGTTAATGTGAGCATCCGCTCGGCGCGGAGTGCTCGTTAACGGTTCTGCCGGTCATGATGTTAAAAAAGAATAACACCCAGGAGCGCCATAAAAACATACATGTAACATTCGCCCGGAAGATACATATCGACGGAAAACAAAACTAAGTCTTAAGACGACTGGCTAACGTCTAAACAGAGCTTTGCATGCTTTTCACCGTCTCTACCAAGCCAGTACTTTTCGGTGGTCTTTTCTAACATCGGGTCGACAAAAACGTTACTGCTTTCGGCTTCGGTCAAAACACTCAAATTAACTAGATTACATGCAGAAATAGTGAGCTCATGGCTGGGTCTCAGTATCCCCAGACCACGAGGTCACTCCTAAAAACAGGACTACTGCTTATTATATTACTATTGTTTTTGTTCAGTAGATAAAAATCATCATCTCCATCGAAGATGGATCAACCCTTTCCCCCAACTCCTAGCTTCTCATCCCTATCAAAATGAATCCAGATATTAATTAAATTCAAGTCAGGACATGACAGGAAGCTAAAAGTTTATGCAACAGGATAAAAGTTTCAGTCCCGAAACCCTTCCGGATTCTTGAATCCACTGAATCAAGCTCGCTAATCCTGATTTTCTCTTAATCCAGAAGGCCGTCTCTCACCCTTCACCGTTGTTCGCAACGGCCTTGCAACTATTGTAGCAGCACAATAGTTGCAACTCGGAGTGTTCTTCTGTTACTCTGTAACTCGTTGTTGTTTTCCGATCTCAATTTCGTTGTTGTTGCTAGCGCAGCTAATGTTGTTCTTTTTTT
>NW_026971655.1:0-14231 GCF_963678635.1 Symsagittifera roscoffensis | reverse complement strand
GGTCAGAATTTTTTTGTGAAACTTTTGAACAAAGCGGGGATTTTTTTAAATTTAATTATATCTTATTTTATTTCTGATCAGAAATTATCTAAATCGAGGCTCCTTCTATGTAGAAAAAAGTCTCTAGATGGGGCTCGAACTCCCGACCTGCAATTTTCAAGGCGATTGTGCTAACCGCTAGGTAATATAACCTGATACTCTAGTTTAATTTTAGCAATCTAATGCACAACAACACTTGTTATAGCAAGGTTAAGTTTGCATTGTTTTTGCTACGGCTATTTTGTGTACTCGAGTCATGTTTATCTCGTTGCGGTTGAGCAGTAAACTGGTTTCTGGTTTTTTATTTCCAGAAATTGTTTATTTCTAAATTAAGAAGGAACTAGACCATTTCTGTTCAGAACATACAATAAATTTAGCTAGGTACTCTATATAACATTTCTATCTAGAAAAACAATCTACGCTGGGTTTGGGCAATATTGTTTACAATCTTAAAAATTAGAAAATTGAATACTCGAAAAAAAATCTAAACTTGAACAAGACTGCTCGTTTATCAGAGCAAAGCTCTGAATGTTCCGACTGTCCCTTAATTCATGTTGAATAGCTGAAGAGTTTTTGGGAAAAGAAAATCTGGAAAACTCGAAAATTTTGGCGCAAATAATTTAGAGCGCAAATATTTTAGTCCAGAACATGGCCAATTTGGCAATTTTCAAACCTCCAGAATCTTACAAAAAAGATTCGGAGTTAAAATATGTTTTTCCATTTGAACTCAGAAAGCCGATATCTTCAATGAGGTTTAAAAAATTTTTGTCGAAAACTATTATTTCGATCGGCGAAACTTGACTGAATCAAAAACCACAATGAAAATAAATATTCCGTTTTCTTCGAAAGTCGGATCAATTAAAATATCACTGCACGTAGGTTTTAGTTTTGATTTTAAAATAGTTGCAGCCTGGTCAAAAATGTTGAACCAAAAAATTTTTTTTTCAAACTCTCTGAGACAAACAAAGATCCAATTTACATCCAACATATCATGAAATCATCAAAAGTTTAACAATTTAAAAAAACTGGGTTGTAGTATTTCTCTGAAAAACTTGCTATCTACTCCAGTATTTATCAAACTATTTTTTCAGTAATTCGATTTTGATCATCTGGGCCAAAGACATAGAAAACGTTCGACAATAGAAGTTTTTTATAGAAACGTTCTCTGTTTTATCATTCGGGTTGCTGCATCTAACTGTTTTGAGTTTCTAGCTAACCTTAATTAGCTTAGAGTGATTCACGAACGCGTAAAACTTTGGTTTGCTACCCTGGAACAGAAAAGTCACGCAGATAATTTTTCTCCAGTGGCTTTTATTAATTTAACAGCGTTGTACCCGTTATTTTGTTTTGGTGTTGTTCCATTGGGATTTTGATGAAGGGAAATTGCTATTTTCCTTGTTTTGTGTAGCTTCTATGGCAGCTATGATGAAAATACTGCGATAAACATGTCCAGCAATTAGATGTTTTGATTTCAGTTCGTAATATCACTCTTCGAATTTCTCACTAATGGAATCCGGAAAAACTAGCGCTATTATTGGTGGCCTTTCTTAAAAGACTTCATGCTTGGTTTTATCTAATGATTCAAATCAGAAGTCATTAGCTTTACCGTTGCTTTTGGCATGAGTTTCAGCGAAGCATTTGGGTGGCGCACTAAAAACAATCATCGAAAGAATTTGAAGCACATAGTTGTCTCAAAAGGAAACAAAATTAGGCTAGGCTTGCAGCATCTGTGAGTGCTGATAATCCGTTCAAGAATTTGTTGTTGAATTCCATTTTGTTATGATTGATAAAACTCTTCAAATTAGATGTCAGTGGTTGAACTGCTGATGAAGTTTATTCAGGCGAAGTTTAAATGATCTATCGAAAAACCAGCAACTTTGGCGCACTTAAAGAGCGAAATTTCCTTTGGTATTCAAATTTATTTACTTTATAATTTTTTGTCAACAATGAGCTAAGTGTTTCTGGCGAGTTGGTGGTTCTTTTGAATGCACTGGAGCTTCATCATTGACAATGTCACTCGTTCCATTTGTGGCATTGGTCTCTTTACTGCATCTCGCAATCTGGTTGTCGCTCACAACAACAGTCCGTTCTGGTTGTTTTGGTTGGATCCAGGATACGTTGGTTCCACGTTAAATGATGATGAAAGTTGCAGGCTGTGCTTCCGTGTCTCTGTTCGGCTTCAATAAGTGTTTTTTCACATACGTTAAAATTTATGGTGGAAGGTAATCTCGTTTTGTGTTCAAGATTAAGTTCTGCTGTTATGTTTCCTCCGCTTAGGAATTATTTCGTACTTTGTATATACTCGTTCGAGAAAAGCAAAGAAATTGACTGATACTTTTTTCCTCATACCTTCACGGCATGTTTAATTGCCTTTACTGCTAAACCATTTGAAGTCATCGTTCAGAAAATGGGGTCCGTTTCCAGAGACTAGAAAGCTGTGTACTCCGAATAATGCAACGACCTCCTGACAGCCAATTCTTGACAGTTAAAGCATTTCTGTTCAGGGTCGGGAATACATCGATCCAACCCTTTCCTGTCAACAACAGCCAACAAATTTCAGCTGACTTGCTAACTGATGTGTGGCGAATCACTGCGTATTCACCCCTAAATGTCTGCGTCTGGCCACTTGGAAATTGTTTTCACAATTGATGGTCTGTTCTTTTGACAGATCTTGCATCTTGAGACAATTCGCTCCAAGTCTTGTGACTTGCCTACCAGCAAGCTACCATTCTCAGCGCTCTTTGTTTCTTGTCTTTCAGCACGCGTCTTCTAGGCATCGTCCATAGTTTTTTTTTTCAGAACCTCCGTGGAAAGAAACCTAAAACGCCCCTGTAGAACGCCCCATCACATCTTCTCGTGTTGTCACTCTTTCAGCTTCCTTTTTGAAATGTGGTTCAATTGCTGAGCATTGTCTCCGATCACGGTTTGTGTCTGTTTGAAAAAGTATTGAAATGTTCGATTCCATCGGAGATCACATTTGATCTCGTGCAGGTTGATTGGCTGGGTGTCTGCGAAGAATACGCCGTTCTGAAAGAAACATAAATTATCCTCTTCTGGTGTTTTCGCGTCGAAATGCAGTCTGTTCAGAGCATCCGCATGAAAGATCTACTCGCCTTGCACATACTTCAATTTTCAGCTGAATACCATCAGCGCAATATTTCATCCGGATTTTCCAACTGATGCTGTTTTCGATATCTCTCCGTCTGGTGAAAAAGTTCTTTCAAGGGTTTTTGGAGTGAACTTGCGGCATCTGTATCTGTTTGTAGAGGTAACTTGCGCCCAGTGAGAACTGTTTCAGTCGTGTGACTACAAAGAGTCGTGATCTATGTTGAAGTAGTTGCACTCAGCTAATGATATATTCTTCTGAATATAGATCAATGGATGTTTTTTTTTGCGAGAGTACCCCACAAACAGCCTGCTTCGAAGCATCGGTGTTCACAGTCACTTCTTAACCCTGAGAGTAGGGTTGGACGACTGATTTGGACCAGATTTTTGTTTGAAAATCTAAAACAGCTTATTGCGCTTGTCTATCCTTTCAAAGTCTTGACTGAGTAAGTCCTTGAGCGGGAGCATCTTGGTGGCAAAATTTGCAATCGTTCGTCCGTAGTTTTTTGGCCAGTTCACAAAATCGTTGAAACTTTTTGTGGTTTGCGGGTATTCTCGTGCTCCAAAACTCAGGCTTGATTCCATCAGCTGAAACTGAATAGCCTAAAAACAAAACAGTTGTGAGTATTTTTGAGTTCGATTTGGTCTCATTGATGGTGAAATTTTTTCGCCTTGGTTGTTTGGCAAAACAAAATTTCTCATCTTCTTGGTTGCTTGCGCTCCACGTTGACCTCAGATGAAGTTCATCCGTTGAAGGCTGCGGCACTCGTTTCATGTGCAGACTTGTCGATTTTTTTCCCTGATCGGGCTCTCCCAAACAAAGGTCATCTATATGTTCGGAAAAATTTTATGAACTAATAAGGCCATTCATTTCAAGTTTCCAGTCTGAACACAAACGTGTGGATCGGAGCAAGGCAGGAATTTTTTATGAAATTTTGATTGAGAGCTGTGTTAGTGATTTTTTACCAATGCATTAAATGATAATCGTAGCTGTTATCAGAGGGAAAATTGACATAAACACAAGATATATCATTAGTATACATTTCATTTCTTTTGTTTACATGTTCCCTTTTTAGGAATTACGAATTATTCAATCGGCATGAATATCATCGCTCTCATGGTTAGTATTAGATAGTATCTTGAGAATCTATCATGGTTGACACATCGTGACGGTTGATTACGCTCAATTCATAAGAAAAAGACTAGAATCGCTTCTGAATCATCCTAAATTGCTTCAACAGATCATTTAACTTCCCACTATTATTTTCTTTAAGTTTCATACAAAGAAATTTAATTTCGATGATTTCTCAAACAATCACAAATAACTGCCTCATTTGGAATGAAAATTGATAATTTACTACATAATTACCGTTGAAAAAACCGAAATGATGTCGTTGCAATCTTACACAAAAATCAGTAAATAGGTGGCAACTGGAAGTAAATATAAGTTGCAGAGGCATATCTAGAAATTTCTCGAGATTTTGATTTTGAAAATGGATTGTATTTTTTTGCGCGTGCTCCATTAAACGTTTGTTCAAATTGGTGGCTCAGGCGATTCAAGAAATAATTTAGGATTGGTCGCAAACGGACGTGAAAGTAGATAAACGGAAAGCAAACAGACATGCTTGTATAGATGTTGGAAATGATATGCATGGTTTCATGGAACTATTAATTTTGGTCCAGTGCACAGTTTGGTCTCGTAGTGCTTCAAATCTCGCCAAATCCAACAAAACTGAGCTCTCAACAAGTCAAATGATGAAAACTAATTTCTAGGTTCATAGTGATTCCAGTTGATTTGTTCTTTTTTTTACTGTAAAAAAAATAGAAACCGATATCTTGCAGCATTCTAACAAAATTGCTGCAAGATTAGCCACTCCAAATCAAAAAGTATTGCAAGTTTAATTGCTAAAACTAAACAAGCAACAAAATATATTCCTAGTAAACAAATATGTTTTACAATAATTAATTTCTCAGAAACTTTGATAAGATTTTTCTTGAGATTTAAATGACTCCGTTTTTGGCTTTGAGAAAAAAAAGTTCAATAGCTACTTTCAAGAAAAAACGCAAAACTTTCTCAAATTGAAATTTAAAAAATTGAAAACTAAGTTTCCAGGGTTTGCTTTAAAAGAACATGAATTTTCATTCCATATTAGGCCTGATTGCTTGCTTTTTTGCTCCAAATCAGACCAAAAAACAAAATTTTGAACTGGTTGTTTTGACCTTGAGAAACTTTTTATAAAAATATATTGTTCTCTCGAATCATGACTGAAAGGCTTTTTATAATAATGAGTGCTCGTAATTTAACCCTCTCGCTCGAAGACAAAAGTTCCTCCCCATTTACATAGGCCGGAACAAAAACTCTAGGATTCATCCAGTCAAATGGCAAGCGTATGCAAAAAAAATAATCAAGAGAAAGGTAGCTTGTTTTTGTGCAAAAACAGTTCTATTTCTAAAATTTGAAAATATGCTACTTCTGTAGGCACCTGAAGAAGATTTAAGAAATAAATTTTGAATATTTAATAAATGTACAAAAATATTCTAAGAATATTAATTCAAGGTCTATTTTTATTGAATTTGCTTAATCCAAGTTTGTTAAGGTCTTGTTCGAGACTCTTGGCCGCGCCAGATGAGTTTATGTCCGGGGTGGCTCACTCATAGAGTAATTTCGGATAGGGTACACCGTCTGCTCGTCACGCTATTTTATTTCCGGCCGGATAGATTCGTGCAATTTCTTAGTCTAATACCGATCCTAATCTTACTCTTATGTTTCCTAGTTTCAAAAGATCTAGTACATACTGGTATTCTTGAGAGGTTAGAGGAGAGAAAGAGGCAACTACTTTCTAAGTTAAGTTATAAATATCTGGCTGAAACTAAGAATATCATACAGTTTTAGTAATGGATCATGATTGGTTAGTTCTAAACTTTTTACAGTGATAAATATCAAAGTATATGGCAAATACTTGTTTGAACTGGTTCCAGTCTGCAATATTTTGTCGTAATTTTTCAAAATAATCGAATCACACATGAAAGATCTTTTACATCAATTATCCCTCGATATAATCTGAAGATTATTTGTGATACTGAAGATTATATGTGGTACTGCTATTCTGAAAAAACACACCTAATACAAAATAGTTCCTTCCTAATTTCAGTGGTGGGATCAATTACAAAGCATCTCACCCAAAAACTCAGAGTGTATTGAGTCGGATGCAACAAAGACAGGGCTGTTGTTTCGTCATTAAAGTACCCATTATAAATGCTACCCAGTTGATTCAATTTCCTGAGATAAATGGAACAGATTATTTGAAAGCCTTCTAACATTGTTTTTTTTTTTCAAAATTAGGGGATCAATGAAACTGCTGTTCAAATAAACCATTATAACTTTCTGTGATTTCTAATGATTCTGCCCATTTTCACACAAAGAAAACAGGTATTTTGTTACTAGGTTCAGAGATGTAGTATTTAGATATGCTAATCGGTTGAATTGATTTTTTTACAGATGAATGGAGATTTGTTAGTACCATGTGCGATGGCTAGAATAGGTAATTGGGTTTTTTAATTGATTTATTAGAATGAAACGACAGGTTAATCAAAGATGGAGGGAAGATTTAGCTTCCATGAATGGGGAGTGGGTGGGGTATGCTTTATTTCAACAAAACTGATTAGCGGCCCGGAACTTCAACATCAACCCTCAGATTGTCAATATCTTATTTTGGAAGTAGTTCAAAAATTTTCAAGGCCGGCAAAACGAAAAGACATCTCAACAAAAATTAATTAGCTATTTTTTGGAACGTCTGAATTGTAAACTTAGTTACAAAACTGAGTGTTTTGAGCTGTAATGTTATTTGGTTCCTAAATTGGTTCCTATCTTTGAATGATGATTAAAATCGATTCGCTGAATTTACAGTTCTATTACATAGAAAAAAAATACTCCAATTATTTTCACCACTGTGAATGCAACCAATAAAAACTCGTCCGCAAAAAATTGAATATTCATTTCATTTTTAGTCCTATACCATCGTTTTAAAGTCTCGATTAGTTGAAACAACAACGAGCAGAAAAAAAGCCAAAATGTCGACTTGTGGATCAAAAAGGATGTCTGTGTTCGTAACGTCGGCCACCTTATTCGCACTCCTTCTCTCTTTACACATCACAAAAGTGTCTGCCATTCGAATCACGCCTCATAAAATGGCCAGCTACAAAAGAATGGCCCAAATAACCACAGGTGAGCGTTTTCACAGCTACACAGTTTTTTCCTCTGAGTCTTTAAATTTTCATTTCTAAAACATTCTGAGTCCTTAACTTTCATTCGTTGTACCTTTTTAATTTCATTTCATAAAAAGGGGAATGAATGTCATAGTGATTAAATTAGTTCATTTATCATATCGTGTTATGTTTGTTAAGCCATCTGTCAATCAATTAACCTTACACCGGTGCTAGACACAAATTGACAGGTACTAACCTTCGGAGCGTTTGCCACCTTTGGTAAACTCCTAATTTAGTTGTCACTTATGATCTTACTTGAATACAGTTGTTATTCAAGATTGGAATTTAACGTTACAGAAATAGCATTTTCAACAAAGGAGAATCTTCAGAAGTTTTTTCATAAGAGAATTTAGACTTCGTTGTTTGACTGTTTTAGAGCATGCCTTAGGAACTAATTATATTTATCATGCGTTGAATCTTCAGAATGGTCCACATATCACATGATATACCAACAGAAAATTTTTGTGAGCAAATTAAAGCTTGCCTTAATTTAATTGGGCTTATTTTTGAGTCGGTAATCCAATTTTATTTCATTACTAAAGCAGCGATTAATTAAAATAATATTGATAATTTGAAAACTAATAGTATTAATTTGAAGAAAAATGCGTCTCATTTTAGACACCCGGTTAAGTTTGACTGCTTGGTAATTGTTCAGCATAGTTTTACAAACAAGATTGCCCCGCAAAACACGAACAGGGAGATGTGGTGACAGTAGCGCAAAAATTTTTAAATAAATATTTCAACAAAAAAACTCAAAAAGAGTTTTTTTTATAAGTTTTATCCATTTTTATTCTGGAAAGCTTAACATTTTTAAGCGTGTGATTGGAATAACTACGTTCTAGGTTTAGTTTACTATATTCCCAGAGTTTTATCATCGTTGGATTATTTTGGTTGAGAATCATTGGCGCTTCAAGTGGACCATTATGAAGAGTGAATCGTAAAATAGTCTAAAAACAAATTTTCAAATTAAAACTAGTTTTCAAAGTTTTTTGTACATGTCTTTGAAAAACACGTCACTCGATCAACTTTGACGTATGTTTGTGGTACTTGATTTTGCAAAAAAAATGGTTTCAAATTGACACTTTGGCCTGTTGGCGGATCCGAAATCGTTATGAAAACGTATGAAACTCCTTGTGGCATTATGGTGTAGGCAAAAAATACTTGTCCGAGTTAAGTTAATTTAATTATGCGTTGTTTTTAACAATATATTTGTTAAAATTTTTAACAGTATAAATTATCTTTCTTTTTTTATCCTAAAAAGTTTTCCTAAAACAGATAAAATGAGACAATTTGTTTTATCGCAGTGTTATTTCAGATAGAGTACTGCGTCTGTTTCTCGCGCTAAGTATTTTTGGTCGGATAGACTTGTGCAATCATTTAGTTCATTACTTATCTTATTCCAATCTTACTCCGTTGTTTATCGCGATAAGTATTTTTGGTCGGATAGACTTGTGCAATCACTTAGTTCATTACTGATCTTCCTCCATTTTTTTAGCGACAAAAAATTTGATTCAATACTGGGTACCATAAAATTAGGATATCAATTTTTGACGTTTGTTTGTGATACTTGATTTTGCGAGAAAGTAAAACTAAAACCTGGCTTCAAAAAATGACAATCTGGTTAGGAAATGGCTTTGGATTGAGAAACTGCTGCTGGCGGACTCGAAATCGTTATGAAACCGAAAGAAATTTTGTATAGAATTATAGTCTGCGCATAAGTTACTTTCCGCTCTCAAATACTTCTTTTACGCGTGGCCATGAACAAGTAGCAAGCATGTAAGAAACACTCCAAAAACTGAACGAACTTGCATTTTCCGGGATAAAAAAAAATGATTTTGAACTTCGATATTTGACAAAAAAAATTTGTCAAAAATTTTGGTTTGCATCACGGAAACAAGGTACAAAACGTAAATCTTTCTAAAAGCATTAGTGCTATTTTTCATTTTGACTTTTAAAAATTTCTTAGGCTGTTTTTATTGTCATGCAAAACATTTTGTCAAGAATAGTAGTATAGAAAAAGTGGCTAGGAAAATGACGACTTTTAACCCCCCCCCCCAAAATTCAGTGTGCCGTTGTACTTACCACTTTTAACCCCCAAAGGGGTTAAAGCCCCTACTTTTTCAGGCACGCATGTTTTAAGGGGGGTTAAAATTGGTAATTTTCCAGCCACTTTATGGAAACGGGAAAGGAATTAAGTTTTAGTTGGTGCATGTTTTCCCTTCTAAAGTTTGGGGGTATTGGCTTGTTTACATGTAAAATGACGTTATATACCTATTATATGCAAGCAAACTATATGGTATATAGGAAAGCCAAGATTTTGGCAGCGTAGCTTAACTGTTGGCTGCGGTGAACGATTTCCTTCAAAAATGCATGTTTTATTGCTGAATCTCGAAGAAAGGAAAATTCGTCAAGTGCGGCGGCCGCCACCTCTATTTAGGCAAAAATTAATAATCTATTTGAACAAAATAAGAATGACTTACCCGAAAGTTGAGCTCGTCGAAGGATTGGTGGTAATATTAATAATAATAATAAACAAATAATAAAGAAAGGGGGATGTTGAGGAAGGGGACTAAAAAAATAAAATTTGGTAAAAAGAAAAAAAACCTCTTCTTTATTGGAAGAGGTAAGAATAGATGGAGGCGGCTGGGCTGTCCATCAGCACCAGCAGATCAGAAGCCCTGTAGGCAATCCAACCCCCGAGGGCGACCACGTCCCTGAGTTGCTCAGAGAGGAGTTCCCACTCGGGCGACCCAGGGACGTAAGTCCGGGGAAGGGGTTTCCCCTTGGCCCACTGGCGTGGCTTGACCCAGAGCTCCTTCACCACTAATACCTCAGGATCGGGCCCAGCCTTATATCTGACGTGAATTTCCTCCACAGGAATCTTAATCAGCTCTAAACCGCCGAAAGGGATTTTTACTGTTTCGATATATGATGGCATCTAAAACAAGCAAATTAACATTTTAAATCTCATGAAATTGATCATCAAATAAAATTTTTTGGAACAGTAGGTTTCGGAAGGTGATAATTGTGCTAAACTTTCTCTAAATTTTCCCCGAGTTTAAAATACGCTTATCACGAAAACACAGACAGAATAAATTGTACTTTTAGCTGCGTGTTATTTTCAACCAGTTTAGAAATTTTGAGTTTGATTTGGAAACAAAAACTGGTAAAAACATTTGGTTTGTCGAATACTACTTTTGAAATTGAATAGATTTGTCTTCTTGTTTGACTTTGTCACTAGCTGATTGTAAGAAAAAATAAAGCGCAGACTGAAAATTTATGTTTACTAAAATGTTAAAAATATATGAAAAAGGCTGATGGACTAATTCAATGTATATCACCGAGTTGTAGATATCAGCTGTTGGCATCTAAACGATTACTTTTATTTCCACTGTTTTGAAATTCAGCAGGCTCAAAGAGTGTTGGAAAAAAATGAAATTGGAAAAACGTAGAGTTACCTCAACAGACTTGGAAATAATTCATGAGATTTATTTGACTGTGAAAAAAACCTATCCGGAAAACTCTGACCGTCGGAATTACTTTCTGGCTGCATGTTCTCTGTTTTTCTTTTCCAGTGAAAACGAATTAAATTATGACGTAGCTATTAAACTTAGACCATATGGAGGTCTTATTGGCATAGACGACTCTTCCTTGGACAAATATTTAAAAGATTCAAAAATTTTACGTCTGCATGCAATTTTACATGACGCTGCAGGTTTTGTTGACGAAGTTTACAACACGGGTCCCACTTACTGCTATATGTTACCCTGGAAGTGTAACAGCAGTCTGATTGGTCATTTGAGCGGTATTACTTTCTGTTTATTCGTCAAACTAACCAGACCAGAATTCTATCAGTTATTAGAATGTTGAGCGAACGATCAGTCGTCATAGATTTGGAAGGATTTCGCTATAAAAAAAGTACCTTTATAGTTAAAGAAATAGCCATTACGACTTCTGAATATAGTGACTCTCTTATTTTTCTACCTCCAGTCCTTTTCAACTCACTACCCAAAGCTGAACAAAAAGCGTGCAACTGGTTAACACAATACTTGCACGGAATTCACTGGGAAAGCGGAGATTATTTATATTTAAACCTAAATCAGATTACTCAAAGTTTTGTTTTGAGAAATCCTAACGCTGTATTTTACGCCAAAGGAAAAGAGAAGGCTGAACTCCTTGCAAAGTACTTGGATCGAGAAGTTGTGAATCTTGATGAATTGGGTTGCCCGAGAATTGAAAACTTACATTTAAAGAATTATCCATCTTGGAATAGACATTTACAACCTAATTATAACTGTAGGAATCACTGTTCACTGAAAAAAACGAAGGTTTTTTTTTGATTGGCTGACAAATGAGCAACAACGAAAGACTAGCAAAAGCGGAGACGTACCTATCTCCAAATTTAGTGTTCTTGGCTTGGATGACACCAGAGAGTGATATCAAAGTAACTTTGACCAGAACAGAACAAATCAATTGCCGAGGTCAAGTTGTGCAGCGGAAAGGACAAATTACTCTCTCAGGAGACGAATTGACTATTTTAAGAAATTTTTTCCCAGTGATTGACCAATTCATCTATTTTCAACGACACAAGTTTAGTCAAAATGTTGGCCAACAAACGAGGAGTATGTCTTCCCAGGCTAGTCTTAGTGCCCAAACGTCAACCCGGAGTTCAAATGGATCTTCAAAGCAGTGACCTACCTGAGGAAGTTCAGAAACTAGTAAAAGAGAACTCTGTAAAGAAAGTTGTATTTCATGCAAAAACTGAATATGTGCCAGCCAATTATGTTGTGGAAATGCTGCATGACAATGACAATGACAATGACTTAACTAATGACTCTAGAAGTTATACTCGATACGAGATTTTTTATTGTTCTGAAGTATAGATAATACATATTTTATGACAAGAAAACTTTTTTTCATTCTCATTAAGAAACTAGTGTTATAGATAGAGAGGAGTTAGAAAGAATCAGTTAGAGAGAGAAATATAAATCGAACAACTGAATGACTGAATTAGCTATTGATGAGCCTGATGCTACTATAGTTACAGATTTTGCTTATGATCAAACAAACACTGAACAAAAATCTTGGAAGTTTTGTAATGATGTTACAGTCCCCAGATCAGAAGTAGTTTTTATGTCTCAAATGATTTTAATTTTCATTTTACTTACTTTTTGCATCTATAAACTTTCTTGGACGCAAATAAATAAGCTGTGAAGAAACGTCAGTTTGGTTTTCAATATTGTCTGGTTTAGTTGGGTACGTGCTACCAAACCCAAGGATATGAATAAAATTATTGATACGTCGACAAGACTGTTTATTGCAGTTGTAGGACCGTCAGGATCCGGAAAAACAGAGTTGATTTTCAAGCTATTGACAGGAAGATCATTTTATCCCAAATTTGAAAGAGTGTTATTTTTTTACAAAGATATTCAACCTGTAGTTATGGACGAGTTAAACGCTCGCAGAATTCATATTGAATTTGTAAAATTTGACGGATTCGATCGTTTGAGAAACATTGAAAACATTCTGTTAGTGTTTGATGACTCATGCGAGGAAATATACAATGATAAAGAATTCGTTAAATTAGCAACAGCAGGAAGACACAGGGGCTTAGATGTTATTTATGTTAAACATAATTTATTCCAACAAAGCCGATGGTCCCGAACTATTGATTTGAACACATCTCACATCATTTTATTCAAATCACCTCGTGATATTCAGCAACTTGATTACCTCGGAAGGCAACTTAATGCACCTAAATTCTTACGTCAATCGTATGAACTGGCTACAAAGGACAGCTTTGGACATCTATTAATAGATTTAGATCCCCGAACATCAGACTGTCTCAGATACTGTTCAAACATAATACCACCTGGTCCGTCAATTTTCTATTTACCTTTGGATAAAGCAGAAGTGACACCCATCACAAATGAACGCGAAAAAATTATTTATTCTGCAACACATGGTACAGTTGAACCCAACTCAACTACGAGGCTTCATTAGAAAAAAAACATCAAATAGTCAAATCATATCAGTTGTTTGTGAATGCTTGCTCAATGTAGTCAACGGAAATGTGCCTGTCAGTATCCCAAACCTCAATAAATTCGAAACAGCATACAAAATTTTAATCAATCCAAAAACGAGTCCTGAAAAAAAACGAGCTATTATACTGAGCAAACAAGGATTTTATCTAATCAGACAAATACTTTATTTTTGCTTCAAGTATTTGACTGCATAGAAATGGCAGCAGAAGAATTTGTTCTAATTCCAAAGCATATGTACATCAGAGATCAACCACATGCAGCACATATTTTGCTTGACAACTCAATTAAACACAAGAAACCGCAACTATCATATTTGAACCGTTTGAGACCACTAAATGAATCAGCAAGAACAACAACAACATCAGCTATTGATACGCCAGCAGTCATTCCCCCAACCCCTGAACCAACTATTGTTGCCAAAGCAGAAAACAATCCACAAAAACAAGCTCTCCCTCTCACTTCTCAAGACGATGATGATGATGGTGATGGTGATGATGATGATGATGAAGGTAACGAGATGGAAAAAAGTGTTGAGCTTAGTGAGGCATTATCCACAGAACGTATCCTGTTACAATTACAGCTCATGGATGAACACAAATTTAAGCGAGCAAAAAAAGTGTTTGAAGTTATTAAAAAGTCAGAACGAGTCAAAATAAATAAAGTTAATGAAGAAATTTACGTTGATAAAGTGCCAACAGGTCTTAAAGCATCAGTTTTTTCTGTATGATATACAACAACAAACTAAAAAACTTTACAACCCTGCTTTTATACTGGTTT
>NW_026971654.1:46380-76880 GCF_963678635.1 Symsagittifera roscoffensis | reverse complement strand
TCATTTTTTCCTTTTCCGTTTTTAAGGTTACGCTCGCCGGCATAACTGTTTCTCCTTGGTCCAAATGTTTCAGTACGAGAACAAACTTTATCTTGCTAGACTTTATCTTATATCTAAGATTCAACTGGGACAGTTTATCGACTGAAACGTGATGTATATATACATTTGAATCATGAGTTCTCCTTGTATTAGATAATTTAGAAAACCTGTTGATTTTTTAGACCCAGCGCATACAATTTCAAGCGAAGATTTAAATAAAGTGAGAGAGGGTTGTTGTACGAGCGGAATTGAGAACGCTCAGACAACTATGCGAGATGGAAAGCAAACATCTCGTAAGTTAGCCAGGCTCGAGCTATTGAAGACACAAGCTATCAAGGAATTGAGGAGCAAAAAATCCAATCTTTGGCACCAAGCTACAACAAATCCGAGTTATGAAACAGTTATCACAAAAACGTAAGCAGACAGGTGATGGTGTAAACTGACGACTGAATGGTTTTGAAAAATTTAAATGGCAAACGTTTCCATTTTCTCTCGGTTTTGACAGCACTGAGGCTAGTAGCATTATAACGCTATAGACAAGGAGAGCCTGTAAGTTAAGACGAAGGGCTGTGCTAGAAAATTTTGCACAGAGAGTATTTGATCATCTGCCTCTGGCTCAGAAATGGAGCCTTTGACCACGTTTCGTTGGAGAATAGCTGACGTGACCGATTACTTTTGGCAGTAAACAATAACACAAAGGTCTATTTTGTACCGTAAACATAAGTGAAAAACTCAGTTAATGCTGATTTGTTTGTTTGTCGAAAAATTAAAAGCATCGTTTCATACAACAAGGTTAAATTATTTCCAACGAAAAAAAGCTGGTTTAACTGAAAGTTTACTGTAAGTCATTAGCGCTGAAAACTCATTTTGTCTTCACGTAAACACCGTCTATGAACTAATTGCAAGTATCACTGTTTCGCTGAATTGACCCAACTTTTTTAGGTATCGAGAACAAGTAAATGAATTGTTTTAATCGAGACAATCGGAGATTTTCAGCAGCGAGAAAAAATTTAAACCTTTAGCTTTCTTTGAATCGGCGCATTATAAAATAGTGTAATTAAGTTTATCGCATTATATTTAAAATTACTTGAATTTTTCCAAAATTTTTCGAAGAATGAACAATCACCGGTCTTACACGACACATACACTCTGTTGAAGAATAGAGTTGCTCTGCTATCGGCAAAAGAACTTCTGTCGAAGTTCACACTGACTGTGCAATCTGCAAAAACTCATCTGTCGAAGTTGACACTGCTTACCTAACAGACCCTCTGTCCAACCAAAAAAAAACAAGACCAGAAACACGTTTTTGCGGTAATACATCTCGCCGCAAAATATTTTCTCTGTGATTGAAACCAATCTGAGAACGAGGTCTCTTCACACTGTGCGAAAATATCTTTTCAACACGAGGCCAAACTGTGCATTGGATTTCAGAGACAATTCTTTAAACATCCAAAAACTTGTCGGGACAATCAAAGGAAATAAAAGAACAAAATAAGAATAAAGGGAGCGTCGTTGTTGCGGAATCCGCATATAATTGACAAGACTCACAGTTTGGCCTCCTAATTTTGTCTTTCTGTTACAGGAATTATCGGAGCCTTTTTGTCTCAGGATGATGTGGCTTTTGTGAAAAAAAATTTTTCTCCAGCTTTCAGTCTCGGATGGGGATGTCGTGCAGGATCTTTCACAAACTTTCTAATGGCGAATGTGTTGGCGAGTCTGTTCGCTACTCCGTCCTCGAGTCTGTTGGCAAATGATGTCCTTTGTGGTGCGCCAAAAGTGTTTACAACCGTTGTGATTAAAAAGTCAAAGATCCGAATTGAAATTTTGGTAATTTTTGATAAAATTATAAGTCTTGAAGGTTAAAGCTGTTGTTTTTTTTCCACAAGAACATTTCAAATTGCTCATAACATCAACAATTTTAAGCTTTAAAAGTCAGAGCGAACTCTCGAAACACTGGTGTTTGTCCTTGAGACAAATTGACAAGTTTGAAAGGTCAAAATCAATCAAGTATATGCCGAGTTTAAGAGGAAACGCTTAAAACGGTCAAATGGACCTAAATTCCGGTAGTTGTGATTTTGCCACACACGCTACACTTGAGCCCTTGTATAGTTTTGTACCTTAGTCCAATCATGTTTGAGTTTATTTGTCTTTAATTCCTGCCAATATGCTTTCGCAATTCTTGTGCGACAATTTCGTAACTTAAATTTTCAAATGTAGAGTTTTAAAACGTGAAATTTTGGATGTCTTTGGCGCTAAGAAAAGTTACTAAACCAAGTCTGAACCAAGTTAGAGATGAAAATCTTTGGAAAAAAACGGCGCTAGACCCATCAAACTAACATCAATGAAGATCAGAGTATGGGTGGCGCGAAGCCAGTTTACTAGCAATTGGGATTTTGCCTTATGCGCTACGCTTTATCCCTAGTATAATTTCGTGTTTTAGTCCAAATAATTCTGAGGTTTTTTTCACATCATGCTGTGATACTTTCAAGCTATTATGTCTTCCATAAAAATATGTCTTCTAATGAGGAGTAGTAAACAACAAATTGAAACATTGTGTGAGATGATTCTCAATATTTAATTTTACAAAATCATTTAATGAAACTTGTATTAAAATAAGTCTCGTTCCTACTGTCATTGAATCACAAAACTTCAATTATATGGTCGGTTAATCAATTAATTGGTCAGTCAATTGTTTTGTCAATGCGTTATCAGGTTTTGAACTGCAGAACACATGTGAGTTTCTGAACTTACAAATGATCTATGAGACGCTATTGAGTAGACTTTATCTAGAATCTGAACTTCCTAACAAACCGAAAGAAATCTCACAAAGTTTAACCTTACAAAGTTCAAAAAACTGAATCTAATGGGCAATTAACCTGTATTTTTTGAGGTTATGCAATATGAAATCATCGAGTTCTTGTTCAACGACAGGCGTAATCATACTACCAGACAATTTGCAAAAACATTGTTTTCGTTTAATAAACTCACCATTACTGCTCAATTGTCTGACAAAATGAGCTGTTACCTAATAGCGTCCTCGAAACGGTCCTAAAAAAGTCGTTTAACAGCCGTTAAAAAAGTGATGATTCTCTTGCGTTCTCTTATGGTTTACGCGTCAAACTCTCATTTCTTTATTTCAGGTAAATACGATAAAAAAATGCAAAGTTTTTTTCTCATGTTTATCGAAAAAAAAATGAAAAACGCTGTCCAGATACAGTAGATTTGACACCAACCAAGTTTCGGTAATCAGACTATTGGCTAAGCTCTGAAAACTGATGACTGATTAAAGCAATAAGACCAAGTGATCGGGTTGATGTGAAAACTGTTTTTACCAGCCTATAACATTTCAAAAAAATGCGTTCTCTTTAATAGATTGATTTTCTCGTCTTAATCTGTCAACAAATTTTTGTAAACAATTTGGGGCTCTGTAGAAAGATTTGTAACAAGTTTCTTAACAAACGAATGGTGTTTATTATCATCGTTAGTCGAAAAACTGTTATATATTTAAAGCAAGATTCCAATGACAATTGCTTTCACAAACTTTTGTTCTTATCAAGCGTTGAAGAAGAATTAGCTGATTGGAAGCAAATATAAATTTGAACATCTTTTTTCTGATATACAGTCACTGATGCAAATACTACAAAAGTTATAATCATTGAAAAAATATTTAGATAAAGAATAAAGCTTTGGTAAAACTGATATCAGAACAAGGTCTAAAAATTGTTCGGAAACTGTTTTTGAATACTTTATTTAGTTCTTTACAACCAACTCAGTTTTTCAGCTGCATTTAGGTCTCGGCCAGCCATTTAAAAATCGTTTCTTACAAAACTTGCCATTGATAAATAAAGTTCGAAATACAGCCAACTTAAAAATTTCGTTTTGTTAGTAAAAATGATTCTTGTAGTCAATCTTTTGCGATTATCGAGCAGTGACTCGTACAGTGTTTATCCCGTTTTCTTGGCTTGCTAGTAGATTCTTCAACTTTGTTCCTATTGGTTTTCTTAAATAAATCATAGAAATTACTTATATCAATATGATGAAAATAAACGTTTGTTAATTTTTTTAAAATTTTTTTCTCAAATTCCCATCTGCTCATAAAATAAAATTTTTTTCCCCAGCAACTAGTCAAAAAGTAAGATGTTTGAGTGAGGATGGCTAAGTTGTTCAAATTTCTATTCCAAAGTTCCATTCGAGAAGGTCACGATCAAGCTCTATCAATTTTACAAACAAAAGAATCAGTTAAGAGGAAGCGTCACTTATTTTCAAAAAACTAATTCAGTTTCTCATTTTTTTGCATCAAGAATTAAGGAACGCATCATATTTTGCTCTTAGAGAGAAAATATTTGGATGAGTAAAGATAAAAAACTAGCAACCTTGAAACTTTGTATTCGAACCCCTTTAGTTAGGGTGTTTTTTCTTCACTGAAAAAACTGAATGCCTCGAAAAAAGCAAGGAAGATCAACTGCTGGTATCATAAATTAAGCCTGAAATCCGATATCATATAATCCGACATGGTTAAAAAATTTTTCAAATTTGAGGAAATTGATCTGAGTTTCTATCTTTTTCAGACGCAATGACAATTGGTATGTCCTGATTTGTTCTCACAGACTTCACTTGCAATTCTCGTGTTATGAATGCTATGACTGCCCGATGGTGTTGTAAATTATATCTTTTATTCCCATCACTATCTTACAAAACTAACAGAAATTTGAGAAGACGAATGAAAGATACAAGTAAAAATCTATTTTTTTGGCTCTCCCAATTTCTCTGTTCAACTCAGATTAAGTCGATCGAAACGACGGCAATCGAAAAAATTACCGGTTCTTCTGTTTCAAGCGTGCGACATCAAAAGCCTTACAATGATTTTGGTTGGCAGTTGTAAATCTTGTTCTCAATCAAGTCAGCAAATCATATTGAACACTACTGTTCAGCAAAAAATGTCAAGCGAATAATGAGAACCGTTGTTTATTCAAGTACTTTCAAAATAAAACATTTGCAGTAAAAAATTGAAATCCATTTTTAAGCAATTTTTTCCTGATTACTGAAAATTTGATTTAAATTAATTATATCATTAAAACATCATTGAGATTAATTTTTTTAAAAGTTTGCAGTAGCTCTTTTCACTATGTGTGGGCTTCCTGTTGAATTGGCTCTCCCAATTTCTCTGTTCAACTCAGATTAAGTCGATCGAAACGACGGCAATCGAAAAAATTACCGGTTCTTCTGTTTCAAGCGTGCGACATCAAAAGCCTTACAATGATTTTGGTTGGCAGTTGTAAATCTTGTTCTCAATCAAGTCAGCAAATCATATTGAACACTACTGTTCAGCAAAAAATGTCAAGCGAATAATGAGAACCATTGTTTATTCAAGTACTTTCAAAATAAAATATTTGCAGTAAAAAATTGAAATCCTTTTTTAAGCAATTTTTTCCTGATTACTGAAAATTTGATTTAAATTAATTATATTATTAAAACATCATTGAGATTAATTTTTTTAAATGTTTGCAGTAGCTCTTTTCACTATGTGTGGGCTTCCTGTTGAATTGTGCTGCATTGAGCTGACAAAATCAAAAAAGTTGCCGTTTCTTCTCATTGATAACATTTACTCTCCTATGAAGGACCATATAAAAATAAGGGCCTCGATTCGTAAATATGTTTCGGAACGTCCACCATTTGACAAACTTTCGTTTCTAAAATAGACATTAAATTATATTCGAAACCAAAATTTTGCGGGAAGATACAAACTTCATACCCATTTTCAAGATGCCAACTAAAAAGATATGCCGGTTAAAAACAGAGTTTTTACACAGATGTTTACAACTTTTCAAAGATCGGAAGTCAAGGAAGGACACCGCAATTAGCTGTACAAACTTGCAAAAAATCATTAGTTTTTGCAGTACTGAGTTCTCATTATACGATGCAACTCAATAGTTTGTTTAAAAAAAACCTTCCAAACCTACTACTTTTTTTCTTTTCCGAGGAAAGATGAGGATTTTGCAAGATGCATTCTCCGTGCCTTTTTTGTTGTTTTTCTATTTTTTTTATTTAAGCCGTGATTTTCTCTGAAACTACCTCAGTTAAGCATTATAAGAGTAATTATAGACAAACAATTTTCTTATCTTCATCAATCTGAAAGGTTTGTTGGAACCTGATGTTAAACCTTTCATAACCTTAATTATCGAAATTTCAAAAAAATCAACAGACGTTTGACAGCTGTTCTCGATCTTGAGAAAGGGTAAGAAGTGGTTGATTGATTGATTCAGTTAATTGTTTGACTTCAAAAAATACATTAGTTTCAATTACATGAGATAAAGAATGGAAAAGTGATTGGTCAGCTCCACGTTTTAAGTTAAGCTATAGATAACCAGGCAACAGGCTATGCACTAAGAAACTATATAGAGTGCTAAAGTGATAAGTGACAAGTTAACATTACTTATTAGTCAAATTAAGGGAAAAAGTTTTTCATGTGATGGAACAGTTAATACCCTGTCAAAACGAGTTTCATTTTTTGGCGTCTGTTTTAGATTTTCGGCGCAAGAATTTCCATGTTTTTATATGAATATGTTGTAACAGTCGCATTTTCAGAAAAAAATTTTCAAGGTTTTTGATATTTCAACGTTTTTGATATTTCTAACTTGAGATATTCACTAATGTTGCCGTTTTTGCTCACATTGATTTAAGTTAAAGAAAAAATAACTTTGCCAATTCGTTCACGTTTTGTGGTTTTTTTGACATTGTCATTTTTGAAGTTAGAATAGTTAAGTTTAAAATTAGGATTGGACTTTTCCTAGCAAAAAAAAACTTCAAAAAAACCTCACTTTCGCATACAAACATTAGTGCATTCACATGAACACCATTATGTATTAATATACGTCTGTACTTAATAGATCATTGCGAGACTTTTCTTTCCAAAAAGCTTATAAAAGCAACGCTGCTCGGTTACCGATCTCCGGTTATTTGGTCCTTCAATTACCTTTTGCATGACTCTACATTTTCTCCAGAATCTTGAAAAGTTATAAACTGCTCGTCCGTCATCAGTGCTTGTTCTTTAATATTTCCTTTTGGTTCGTATAAACACACCAGAAGGGCCTTCTCGCACTTAGTGAAAGCACTTGATCCACATCCAATTCGAGTACTGTTTTCCCACATCATCTATATAAGTAGTAACAATTGAAAAGAGCAATAAAATCAAGATATACGAGTTTTGTCAAATATTTTAGCAAATAAGATTTCCAAAACTCTTCGTCAGCTATCAGTGTGTTCAAAATTTGAATTCAAAAGCTTCAACGCTTCAGATACAGAAGTGTTGTGATCTCAAGATTTCAAACGTTTTCTGTTTTCAAATGTATTAGAAAAATTCAGTCTTTATAAGAGCATGAAGGGTTGTTTTTATTTACTATACCGCCTGCTTACTTCAAGATCGGTTTCCTAAAGATTCAATTTCAGAAATGCTGTTGTTGAGGATTGGAGTAAGTAAAAACTTCAAACCAGGAAAACTATGAAAATTCTACTTGGTGAATATTTTGCTTCAGCAGAAAATCACTTCTTTGGATTTATTACATTCGAATTCTACAATTTTACTAATACAAAAATTAAACATTTATAACAAATAGTTTCAACCCATTGCTTCGAAAATTTTGAAGGTCACCAATTTTACCACAACAATTTTAGCGTTTTCATTTAAGCAATGAGACTTTTCAAAAACATAATTTAAAAAAAACATCAAAAACAGAAAACTTACAAAGTCGAAAAAACTCTTCGGAGTGGATTCATTTATTATTTTTTTTCACCAGTACATTTATCAAAATGGCTGGCAAAAATTATTAAAGCGCAAATGAAGATCAAAAACATGCCTGAAAAAGCATTTACTTTTAAATTTTATTGAAGAAAGATCAAAAAACATTGCAAACAATAGTTGAAAACAACAGTTGAAAAATAATTCGACTAAAAGTTTTTTAAGAAAATATTGCCTGGAAGCTAGTCCAGATTTTAAAACTAAACTAAAAAATCAATCATTTTGATGAGGGTGTATTTTGTCTTCCGCTGAAAAATCTGCAAAAAAAAGGTCATAACTCAAATTAGAAGTTGATCAATTTTTTCGTGACATTTTTGCTGTACTATAGGTGAGTTTGCCTTCCTTTCAACAAAAGAGATGAAAAAAATTAAAAGGAGTCAAACTTGAGCGTACAAGCTCTAAGGTTTCTTTTTATGAACAAACGTAATGATTTTTTCTGTTATTTCTAATTAAGTCCACGATTTGTTCTGTCACAAAAATTATGTGTTGACTTGTTTTAAATTACATACCTTAAATTCACTTAACCTAAAACCGCAATTTTACTTTGTCCAATAAACGAAATGACGTAGTTTCGAACAATCAATCATGGAAAATAGAATGCCGTTTTTAGCATAATACCATATTTGAAAATATATATATTTTTTCAGTTTCCAAATTTCCACTTTCGGTTTTTTGCAAGCTAATTTCCAATCTACGAAAAATTGGTTAGAGAATTTCATCCTACTAAAAAAAAACGGTATAAGAAACGAATCTTGCTGCATTCGCAAAACGGGCAAAGGTCAATATTTTTCTCTTTCATTCAAAAATTAGGAAACTTTTGTTGTCAGAACAAAAAGCAGGGAAACACAGAAAATGCGAAGAGAAGCTGACCTCTATGTTTATTACTATGGTTATAGTAACGTTAGCATAAGTATCTTAACTTTTCGTTCATGTTCCTATATGCCTAAATCAACCGCCTTGAACAAATAATTTTAACAAAAACTTTTTCAAAGATGTTTGAGCTCCGATCATTTCTGTTGAAATAATCAACTCTTTTTGCATAGCAAACAATATTCTTGTTTTTAGGTATCGACCAATATTTTTCCTTCTTGCAAATGTCAACAAAATGGCTGATTAAAAATTATATTTCCCAGCACAAACTCCGCTGTATTATTAGAAAATCAATGTTGATAAGAAAAGCTTCCAAGCTAAATTGAGAAAAAAACTTGTAGGACAAAACGGAAAAAAGTCCAACTCGCCTATGGAATTGTTAGATATGTTTCGGCTTCAAATTTCAATTCTTCTTCCCCTTAGGATAGTAAATTTTTTCGACAATTTCAACCGTGGTTTTGTTTCATTTACGTTTAATACTTTGAAGAGGATTCAATAACCTGAGTAAAGGCTCCATAGTCTTTTGAAGTTGTTTCGTTGCTGCACGATTCAAACGGTTTGTTGCCGCCAGGAAACTGGTACAAGGTTTTGGTCTCATACCAGCTCTTCATCAGTTGGTCAACCTCTTGAGTCGAAAAATGGTGTTTCCATTCACCTCTAAGTGTTCCAGTATTCATACCTTAAAAATAATTTGAATGTATTTTGCGCATAAAATTTTATTTTGCTTTCGATTTGATTTATTAGTATTTTTAACAATTTGAACCAATCTGTTTTCAAAAGATTTAAAAATATATGATAAACTGAAAAATTTACCCAATTTATGTAATTTTTGTGCATGATGGCCACATAGTGTCCTGGTACTAAATTTAATTAAAAAACAAGTTCACCGAAAAAAAAGAATGCAAATTGTTGCCGAGCGCGTTTCACCTTATCAATTTATGACTGGTTTCCAAAATTGAGTGCATAGTTTTTCTATGTCATAATCATGACTTTGGTGTCGGAAAAAAAATATTTAGGTAACTGACACTTTTGAAGAATAATTAAACTTATTCATCAACGTAACTTTATGATTGGCCAAATTTTGTGCTAGAAATATATCTGTTTCCAAAAAAATGTAATTTTATTGTGTTATTTTGTTTTGTACTGGCAAATTAGTATTTTATAAAACCTGCTGAGGAAATCCACTTTATGAATTGCCATTTAGTGGACTGAAACTCAGATAAAGTGTTAGATAAAGCTGAAAAAAGGTGCAAAAATCCGTATTCTGGGTAAAATCAATATTTTCCCAGATTAAAGTTAGAAACGGGGCAACCCGGGAACATCATGATAATTGAACATTCAGAGCAATCAGATGGTTAATAAATCCTTCCTTGACAACCTTTTTCAAGGTTAAATTCCTTTAACTATCTCATTTTTTGAAAACAGATTTGATTACAACTCAAAAATTGGCCAATCATAAAGTTAGGTTGATGAATATGTTTAGTTATTATAGGATCAACGCAATACGTGATTCCTTGATAAAAATTTTCAATACCAAATTCCTGTAATTATCTCAATTTTTGAAAACAAACTTATTTCCAGCTCAAATTTTGGCCACTCATAAAATTTGGTTGATGAAAAAGCTTAGCTTTTGTAGGATGGGCTGATGCAAAACGTGCTCGGCTGATCCTAAAATAACTAAATTTATTCATCAACCTAACTTTATGATTGGCCAAATTTTGTGTTGGCCAATTCTACAATAACTAAACTTATTCAACAACGTAACTTTATGATTGGCCAAACTTTGAGCTAGAAAAAAAATCTACTTTCAAAAAGTTTCGTAAGTTTTTCGTGTTATTTTGTTTTGTACTAGCAAATAAAACAATTCATCAAACCTATTGATTAAATCTACTTTATGATTTGCCAAATGAACTGGAGCTCTTTAAAAAATTTACTCTTGAAAAAATCACAAGTTCAAGTACATTCTTTTGCTTTCGCTTTTTTCTACTGTTTATACCAACGAATCCTTTTCTGAAACCATAATCACTAGAAAGTTGGAAAAGAGTCAATAAACGCAAGAAAATTGATCTGTAAAATCAAACCTAAATTGTGAGGTTCTAATACTTTTTGACTTTCAAGAATAATTTATTCCAGATTCTCTTTGATCAAGCCAACCCAGTATGAGAAAACAGAATCAATGGGTATTTTTTCTTAGCTGAGAATTTAGAAAAACAAAATCAAACGCAGAAGTCATAGCGACCTAGAATCCTTGAGTTTGAAAATCAACCAATTATAAAATAAAACCATCAAAAAATGAAAAGTTTTTTTTTTAATTTTAGCAAAAACTCCATTTTTGGGCTATTTGAGCCGATTTTCATTCAATAAAACACTATAAAATCAAACAGGAGCTGGTAATTGAACTATAAAACTTCGGATTCAATGTCGAAAAAATTGTTTGAACTAAGTATCAATCAGTGTTTTTTTCTGTTTTTTTTTTCGCTTTGCATTTGGGTAATTGTTGCCTCATATCAATCACGTTATCGTTATCAGTTCTCTGAACTATTTTTTTTGCCATAAAATAACTACAATCTTAAAACAGTGCAATATAAAAAATCCCTTTTTCGAGGATATACAATTTTTTCGCCAATTTTTTTCAGTCTGTATCTAGTTCGTGAGTTATCATAAGGTGATTTTCGTTTCTCCGCGTTTATTGGAGAACAATGCGAAAAACTTTGTTCAATTGAAAATAGTTCAAATGGTTTCAATCAAGTCTCTAGCACCTTTTGAGCTACCCCTCTTTGCCAGCCAAAATGATTCCTGTCAGCTCCAGAAACTTTGGCATGTCAAAATAGGTCTCATTCATGAGATTTAACTAACCTCGCTTTTGACCTTTCGATGAAACAAGGACAATTTTCACTTCTTGATTGCAATATTTAATATTATTTTTCCCCAAAATGTATCCAGCCTCCAGATCAGCTACTTCAGCTAAAAAGTTTCACACTTAATTAACAATCAAATAATTGCCAAAATTTTGATTAAACCCATGAAAACATATTTTACAAAAAAAAAACATTTATCAACAAAACTTAAAACAAAATCTAGAGTTTTGTTTGTCTTATTTATCCTTTGCGCAGCCACAATTTCTTTTAGAATCAAAAACCTTTCAACTCCAGTATTTTGAATGCGCAAACCTCAGTGAAAACAAAAAATCGCAAACAATTCGAGTTTTTTGATAAATAAATCAATTTGTTAACGATTAAGTTGACGAAAAAAAGTCATCGAATTAAAAAAAAAACTTTGTAAGATCAGAATAAATTTGAATTTAGTTCTCATTTCAAAAAAGTTGTGACTAAATTGTTTCAAAGTGAACCAATTCATAAAACTACCTTTTGAATTCAATTATGTGGAAACAAAACTTTTTTTCAGCAAAGTCGGACATTGAGTCAAAACATGGTTTACATTCAAAAAACAATTTATAACAGTTCAAGCCAGCAATTGGTATTTAGATTTCGTTTCTAAAAAAATGATATCAGATCAACCTTTGATATTTTCTAAAAAATCTCAACTTTCAATTTAAACGAAACAAAATGATGCCCTTGAAGCTCTCTGAATTTCTAAAACAAATTAAGATCAGCGTTTTTTGATAAAGTTAGCCCACTTTGAGAAATCTTGTTCAATAATTTCATTTTTTTCCTTACGGGGCTAAACAGTGCACTGGATAGTATACTGTCTGCATGTTCCTGGAATCCGAAGAAAAGTCTTTGAACGTGTTAAATTTTTATCCCAACGATCTAAAAACATGAAAAACAAGTATAAAAAGAATATCCTCGTAATCATTCGCTGCGAAAGATGGAGAAAAACTTTCGAAACTTGAAATCGAGCATGTTTTTTGCGACCCGCTTTTGCTGTTCGATAGTGAAAAAAGATGAGAACCAAATTCAACAAACAATTCAAAAATCCCAACTCGAGAAAATAATTTTAGCGTGATTAATTTTCATGATTTCTCTTATTAAAAAAACGTATAATTCATTGCGACTTTTACGAGAATCCGAACTGCATTCTTCGACTCATATTGAGACGAAGTTTGAGATATCTGATAATCTGTTTCATTTTTCTTTTTCAGATGGGGACTGGGACTGCCAGCCATTCGTATTGGGCACTTTTGTGATTTTGCAGCGCTAAATTTCGCGTTTTATAATTTCAAAAGTTACTTAGTAAACATTCAGGACAAGACTGTCATTTAAGATATGAAACTTAGATAACTAGTTGGCCGGAAAAAGTCCAAACTGGAGATTTTGAGGCCAAAATATTCAACAAAATCAAAAAGAATGAAAACATCTGCAGTAGCCTCACAAAAATGAAAATAAAAGCAAAACTAATTTTTTTTTTCATTTTTTGGTCGAAAAGGTTTCTCGCCGAAAAACGTCAACGTGAACGAGTTTGCTTCATGCTTGGATTAAAGTAAAGTTCTATTAGTTTTGCTAAATAAACAGGCTTTGAAACGTTAACACAAAAGCGACCTGGAAATTACTCATCAATCTATGGACGTAAATATTTTCGACAGCAACCCTTTTAAGTTAGCCGACGCTACCGGCTAGTTTTTTTGGCGGTCATACTTGGTCAAAGTTGAGACTTTGAAATTGAAACAAGGGCGAGAAATAAACTATATGAGGGATGAAAAACGCTCTTCGCCATAACTACTAACATAATATAAATCAACATAGAAAATCAAGGATGAGGTAGATTCAGCCGCTGAATTTATCGACACTGGAACTCGACGTATACGATAGTTTCCAATCTTTTCAACTTGAGCAAGCGTGGAAAAAACTTTACCCGATAATGAGCGTTAACGTCTTTACATTCAAAAAAAACACCAATCAGGGTGAGCTTATCGGTCGGTCGAGTAAATTTGCCGGTCGAATTAATTAGAACGGAGGAACGGCGGAACGGGCGAGGTTATCTTTGCCGTCATTCAGCGAGACGATGCATGCGAGTGAATTGTAGGATTTTGGGCTGTACGACTGTATTGTTCAAAGGAGACCACAAATCGTGAGCTTTTGTGTTGACCACCAGTAGTGCATTGGTTACGCTTGTCAATTGGGGGACATTTTCCTCAGCCTACGTGTGCTTATGGCTTTCTCAAGGATATACTGTTGCTTATGAGCGAACAATTTTCAGCAAACAGAGAAGTAAAAAAAATTCGCAATGATATCCAGGCAAAAACTGGTTAGGCGTGCCCGCCTCTAGCATTATGTGGTGCTTATCATACAATTCCATACATCAAGTGTGTGGGAAAATGCTTGTCATACAATTTTCATGCAATTTCTAAAAATGGTTGAAAAAAGATATAGACTTATTTGTGTGGCTGTTTGATTCTAATAAAACAGTCTGGTAAAAAAACGAGGTTTTCGTTTTTTGAAAAAAATGCTTATCATACAATTCCCATATATGGAAATTGTATGACAAAAGTAATTTTGAAAAACTGGCCCAAAAAAATTTTGTTTTTTTTTTAACCGCAAATCGAATTTCGTACGCAAACAAACATTTTTCGAAAAAAAAAATTTGCATGCAAAATTTTATTTTATGTGTGCATAACGTAGTCCTGGTTACAATAATATTGGCTTTTATTTTCTTTTGACTTAATTTTTTTCTTCAAAAACGCTTAAAATGCCTATTTCCTTTGTATGGGGTTTTTATATATGCCTTGATCAATGTCTGATAGTTTGAACATTCAAAAAATTAAAATAATCACCATTAGTAAATTTTGCCAAAAACTAAATGTTTGTTGCTTTTGTTATATCAATTGTGAAAGACAGCCGAACTCAGGTCGTTTACTATGAATTGTAAATGCGAAGGCCGTCCAACCTTTGGTGCTTTGAGTAACCATGGTCTTTGTCACTTGTGCTCGGCTGCAAACACAACCGATAAATTTTTCAAAAAAAAAATTTGAAAGAAAAAATCAAAATTTTTGGTTTATGGAAAAACGCCTATCATCAGGGGCGGATTTAGGGGGGGGGGGGCTTGCGGAGGCCCCCCTCCTCAGGGATTCGACCCCCTGCCGACCCAAAAGGGTCCCCCATTTGGCACTTTTTTAAGAAATCCTTTTTTGGCCGACCGACCCTAAAGTTTTTCTGAAGGCGCCTTTGGCGCCAATATATACTAATTTTGAGGGGAAGCGCGCGCCAAAAAAAACGCGTTTTTTGTCAAGATTTTCCAAAAAGTGCCCAAAAACGGCTTTTTTGACCTGTGTTTTTCAAAAAATTGCCTGCGTTTTGGTCATTTATGGAAATATATTTATCATAGAGATTTCATACAATTTTCTGTACGTATGGCATTGTATGGAATTTTATGACAAGAAGTTTCTCATATATGAGAATTGTATGATAAGAAGTTTCGGTCAGCCCGGGTATTCCTAAGAACCAGGAGGGTTGGTGTGCGCTTATTCAATTCTTGGATGCACATGACTAGATCTTTTCCCGCGCCAACAGAGCTAGTTTAAAATATCGGATCAAACGAGAAAAAGCAAAATCTGAACGGCACAGTTGTTAAGACCGAAGCTGATAATTTAGCCTAAAAACTCAACTTTTCCAAGTTGTGCCGGATGTTTACATAACATGAACCACAATATTCCACACTGCAATTGTTGACGATCCGTTGCTTAAACACTAAAGCAACCTCTCAGCGCCCAGAACCGACAATATCGAAGTTAGTGAAGCGTTTTGTATCAACGGCTTATTGCACAGGCAAGGGTTCGTTACACGTGTTTCGCAGTACTGGACGCAATATGAGTACAGCGAAGTGAAATAGGCTCACGAAACAAAACTTCGCAAAGCTCTGCCGGTGGTGCATGCCGTGGAGCTGATGAAAGTGTGACGAAATAAATGGATAAGACATATCCAAAAATTACAGCATGCTTACCGTCGAATTGTTTTTCCGATAAGCACTCGATGCGTCCAGTGGAACAAAAGAGGTTATTTTGTCAAACAAACAATCAGTATGTCTGAGCTCGATCAGTTTTTGACCGATATATTTGTTATATCATTGCAATTCCAATTCCTTTGGGAGCCAATCCAACATCAAAAATTGAAGCGCTTTTTTTGAAAAAACACAGTTAGATGTATCCAATATTGCTACATTTGAGACAAGAACTGTTTCTTAGTGAGCAGTAGACGCTAGCGTATGAGAGAAAAACCGTTGAATGAATTAGGAATGCTCTGAACGGTAAAAACATTTCGTGATAGCATTTTCACGACCTCGAAATTAACAGTGCATCAACAAGATCGCAGATAGGGCTTGGAACACAAAATTTGTTGATGATTTTTGGGAACGTTTGAACAGTCAATAATTCGTCAGAGGAGTTTTGGCCGAACCCAGCTACTTTGTTACAAGTTTTAAGCAGCTTATTCGGGTTTCCTGTGTCTGCAGGATTGTCGCCACCAGTTTTGGTCAACTCGAGAGGTTCTGATACTTGATTGGCAAGAAACTGGATAATTTTTATCGAGGCACGCCGTTGAACTACCATGGTACTACCAAACCACACGAAGGTCTTAAAACATCTGTTTTTTCTGGGATAACTTCACGAGGTGGAGACTAAAGAAGAGCGGAAGTTGTCTTCTTTGAAGTTGCCTTCTTAGGAGCAACAATGGTTTTGATGAAGGCGAAAAAAGCTTAAGCCCGAAAAATTGATCCGCACAAAAGACCTCATGAGAAAAAGAACAAAAATTCTATAATCATAAAACTGGAACATCGATGTAACTCAGCGAGGCGCGAAGCGCGGTCTCCGCGAGGCACGTTGGTACTCCAGAATTTCAATTAAAAAACCTGTCTCAAAATTTTTAGGTGGTTGGTAGTCTCGCTGCTTTCTATTTAGCAACTCTGTATCATTAGGAATTTACCACGTTCTCATGAACTACGCAGATTAAAACCAATGTGTTCCGAGCGATGCAAGATGATGCAAAACTTAACATGGAACGTTTTGTCCTGTCGAAACTTAACATCACGGTTTACACCTTCTCGCACCGTTAATGATTTAACTGATTCTAAATTCAAGCTTTCTACGTCTGACGAAATTTCTGGACTGAATGATGTTATTTGTACTCGAAAGATGCACCTACTGCATGGTACAGTTTTACAAAAGTTCAGAGAGAGTACTTTTAATTTTGATCATTAAAACTTATCTAGTAACAGTAAATTCGCCAATTTTTGACATTTTTTTTGGAGGCCCCATTCATGGATGCCAGATATCTTTTCCTGATTCTGTTCACTGCAAAAGTTCTTTCAGGATACACAGCCGGATTATGGCTTGATGTAGAATAAAGTCAAGGCAATATGTAAGTATATGCAGTTTGTACTGGAAAAATGCCACATATATTGAGTTGAATCCTACTGCCACAAGAAACAAAGACAAGGTTGATCCCATGGCACCTTCCTGTAGACACATTGCTTCACTAATTTCAGATTCGGTGACTTCGCCGATGTAATTTTTTAGTTACAAGGCTGAATTTTGAATAAAATTTTTTGATCAACCTCCTCAATTGACCTTGAAATAATAAGCATCAAGCGATTTGATTTTTCGAGACGTTTCTTGGGAGGTTTCATTCAGTTTAGCAAAGAAAAAAATATATTCTGTAAAATCTAACTTAATAACAATGCTATCGTACTTGATGGAAGACTCGGGCTATTTAGAAGCCGTATTTGGCTTCCAAACGAGCGTCAACCTGTTTGTATGTACCGTTGACTCGATGACGTCTTATAATTCAGTTAAACAACAAAAGATGTCCTCTAGCTTAAAATTGAAAGATTCCAAGTTTAAGTATACTCATTGTTACACTTGAAATCCAACCTAAGGTTGAACTAACAGCAATCGGACGTTTCTTAAGCCATGCTAGTGAAGTTTTTTTGGAAGAATATAACGAAACTTATCTTGGCCAGGAATCCTCTCTCTATCAAAGAAGATGTAAGAAGAAGACGTATAGTGTTGTAATTACGGGTTTAACTGTTGCAGCGCTAGCGCAATGATCATAATGGAATCAATAATAATTGCATTTATTTTATTCACGCAAATAAAGACAAGACTGCTCGTATCAGGGCTAAGCCCTGAATGCTCCGACTGCTTTTTAAGGTTTATTGAGCAGCAGTAATACATAAAAAAAATTAAAAGAAATAAATTAAAATGAAATTTTTTTTTAAATTGAATTTTTTATGAAAATCATCCCCCCAGAGGCCATCTCAAGTACAAAAAGATAAATTTCGTTCCTTGTAACAAATCAATTATGTCAAAAAAGCTTCGTTCAACCAATTTGGATCGATTTATAACACGAATTAAATCTCCGCTTACGCGTTAATAGCGCGAATTATATTGCGCGTTAATTGTCCCAAATTGGCCAAAATGGCCAAAATGGCAATCTTTAAACCCTCATAACTTTGCGAAAAATGATCACAGCTGAAATATTTTTTTAATTTAAGCTCAGGACAACAATACCTTTTGAATGATATTAAAAAATTCCGTCAAAAATGGCTAGTTAAAAAGTCGAAATTTGTCTGAAGAAAAAAAACCCACCCGAGCACAAATATTCCGTTACTTTCGTATCGAAAGTCGGAACAATTATATTCCTAATACAGCTTTTTGTTCCGACTTTCGATACGAAAGTAACGGAATATTTGTGCTCGGGTGGGTTTTTTTTCTTCAGGCAAATTTCGACTTTTTAACTAGCCATTTTTGACGGAATTTTTTTTATATCATTCAAAAGATATTGTTGTCCTGAGCTTAAATTTGAAAAGATATTTCACCTGTGATCATTTTTCGTAAAGTTATGAGGGTTTAAAGATTGCCATTTTGAGCAATTTGGGACAGTTAACGCGCGATATAATTCGCGCTATTAACGCGTAAGCGGAGATTTAATCCGTCTTAGAAATCCTTCCAAATTAGTTGGAAGAAGCTTATTTGCCATAATTGATTTGTTACAAGGAGTGAAATCTATCCTTTTGTACTTTATATGGTGTGTGGAGTGATGATTTTCTTTAAAAATTTCAAATTTTAGAAGAAAAAAAAACGTTCATTTTATTTTATTTCATATAATTTTTTTATGTTATTATTGATGTTCCATAAACTTTAAAAGGCAGTCGGAACATTCAGGGCTTCGCCAAAATACAAGAGGAGTAGCAGAGAACAAGTGCGTTGACGTTTCGACTTGTGGAGGTGAATTTACAATGCAACCAATTGTATGATTCAACTTATTACACCAAAAATATAAATTTTGTTCAGCAAAAATTTGTCTGAATCTGGGTTTCAGATTTTTTGATCTGGAACAGCTCCGAACCCTAAGTTAATTTTAGAAAAGGATGGAACGAAGTACAGCACTCTGGCGTACGGACGCGGGCGTAAAGCGATGACTGGCGGTTGGGAGCAGGGTTCTGCGACTTTAAACTATTTCTGTGAAGAGAAGCTTTGACTAAGTGTTCGAAACTGAGAGACTATGAAAGTCAAGGAGATTAGAGGATAAGCAATAATTTTAAATATGAGTGCGTGTGGAAAAGTTTTAATCATAGTTTTCAGTATGGGCAAATCCAGAGCAGCAAATCAATGTTGGATCCTTGCTGAAATTCCTAAATAGAGACTCATTAAAATAGGTTTGTTCTAATGTTTACTGCAAATTGGATGGGTTATTGAGGATGGATAAAAAAATGTTTCAGGTAGCTCAAAATAGAGATACCGCAGCTGTATGATAAGAAAAACAAAAGGCACACCGTTCGCAGATGGGTCAAACATACTATTATGACGAAATTTCTTGCAAAAGCTGAATAGGGGTCAATAAATTAACGAGTTGATTTTGACGACCGAATTTAGCTTTAATTCTAAGAAATTACTCAAATGTGGATTCGATGGTGGATGCTTTGATAATGGAACCTGTTTACAATAACTTGCAGGACGAAAACTCAAAAAATATGGCATATCAAAAATGGAAAAAAATCAGTCTCGAGCAGTTAGTGCAGCGGTTGAGAGCAGGGTTCTGCAATTTTAAGACAATACTACTAATCAATACTCAGATATGGCAACCCGGAGTGAACTTTCATTAATAAGGAAATGATAATAACCCCCCTGCATTGGGCTTCCACAGCATGCCAATCTACTAATAGAAACAGTCAATCGCAAATTCACTTTTCTTCTCCAAATTTCTTGTTTTAATTTCTATTTTCGACAATATTCACTTCAAACTTCAGCAAAAAAAAAAATAATAATTTTAACTATGACAATTACGATTTGTTCTTTCAATTTTTTTATGCATATGATGTTTTTGTTGTTACTATTAAATTGGGTAATTTAAAAAAACAATTGTTGTTTTTAAAATAATAATTTTGATTACGATTCAGATTTTTATTATGATTTTTATGATAATGATTCTTTTTACGATCAAAATTTTGTTTCAACATCATGTTTATGATGATTTTTATGTTAATGATGTTTTCTTTATAATGCTATCAATTGATTGAAATTTGCTTAATTTTAATTTATTTTATCAGGGATGTCAATTTTTCAGTTACTGGTTGAAATGGGTTGGTCCTAATGAAAATGTCAGACAAAACTACGATCGAAAACGTGTTGCCAAACCCTAGGACTCCACGTTTTAAAAGAATCCTCACGAAAAATCCGTACAATGATTATTATGATGGAACTTGTTAAAGAACCTTGTTAAAAAATTCGCTAACTCGATTTAAAAGCACAGTTCGTACAAGAGGAGTAATTTTCTAAATTAAGCATCGTATTTATTCTCGTATTGCCTTCGATTAGTCAATTAGTTCATAAACCAAGTAAATTTCTCGGTTTTTTATGTTAAAAAAGGCATAAGGTATTGATTTCTTTGTTAAAAAAATCAATGCCGTTGTTTGCAACAAAGATTTCTGCCAGTCTGATATTCGCAATGAAAGAATTATGAGGTGTGGTATCTGCTTATTGGCTATAAAAATGTAGAACTGGGTATAGGGCTACAGAATGTGTAAATGCGTCTAATATTAGCATGATGTTTAAGTTTCCTTCAGAAGAAGGTGGTTATGGGCCTTTTGTGTCAAACGATTTCTGTTTTTGCGATATGAACTTTGTCCTTTCAACTCTTGATTTCCTGCGAAATTTGTTTTTGATGTGGAACAGTTTTTTTTATATTGAAATGTGACACAATCGTTGCAAAATTCTTTTATCTAAATGGGTGCATTTGGGATTTAATAATTTTGAGCAAACTTATCGTAGGTTTTTTTTCTGAACCAAAAAGTCATTTAATGTTTCGTGAGTATATGATATGAAAATCTACTGAACTTAAACATAGTGGTGAACAGGATACTTAAGTAGCTGTAAACAGATTTTCTAAGATGTCTGTATTATCATTGAATGATTATGTTGTAAAATTTTTGACAACCTGGAATTAGACTTTTGTTTCATAAAATGGCGATATCTGCTTTTGTAACTTTAGTTTTGTATTTCAAGATTTCTTTAGGTACAAAAGAGTTATTAAATTTGATATTTTGAAGTAGTTTGATTTTGAGTTGAACAGACAATAGTAAAAAAAATTAAGGATTTTTTTGTTTGTTAAAGGCAAAAAATCAGTGGGGTCTCTTAGGTTAAACTTTTTGTTAATCATTTAAGTTTGTTTGTGTTTTAAGGTCCTGAAAACTTTATTGTGTTTTGTAAATCATTTCTTTCTAATAAAATGAACGCTTTATATATTTTTTTTTGTGTGTTTTTAGTTTTGTATTGTTTTTTATCCATGAAGAAAATTGAATAGGTTTAAATGTATTTTTCTGTTTAGATCTTTTTTATATTGCTTATTTTGACATTCAAAGTAAAACGAAAGGTGTTTTACTTATTCATTTACTTACCGTCTGAATCAATAAATGTTGCATAATTGCAGACTGGTTGTGATGATGTTTTTTCTTTTGCAAGGAAGAGTTTTACGATTTTCGGAATTTGAATTGTTGTCTTTTGTGTTAATAACTCTAGTGGAGTTATTCTGGTTGTGTGTTTCTGCTAAGAGTATCCGGTTTTGAAAGGTGATTTCGTGACATCCAGCCTATGAGTAGATTGTGAAGTTTCGATAATATATCAATCGAAATCTTTTTAGTCTTAGACTTGAAATTGATTTTCGTGTTAAGAGGAATATTATAGGTTTTTGATCTGAAAACAAAAAAATGTGAGCTGTTTTACTCCAAGGATCAAAATTTTGTATTCTGTTTGAGTGTATTTTTTTGTGTCTGAGAGAGTTGTTTTTCTGATGGTGTAAAAATTCTATGAAAGTAATTTTCCTGAAGTTACTTTCATTTTTTTATACTTGTTGAGATTGCGTCAAACATTGCAAAAAATGGTCGCTCTGGATCATGAATGGTGTTCAAAATTTGTTCACTGTTTCGTTTTTTATATTTCTCAATTCTTATTGCTGTTCGATTGTCCATTCAAAAGATTTCTCTTGGCGTATTTACTTAAATAAGGGTCTGAGCTATAATTGGAGTTGTTTTACGTACTTTCTTAAAAACATTCAATTTTGCAAAACAATCATAAAACTTTTTAGGCGTTTTGCTACGTGATTTTAGGTAAAATTCTAGGACATGGAACAAATCTGCTTTTGTTTGTGATTGTGTGAAAACATCGTCCAAATATGTGATTTTAATTTTGCTCAAGCTTAGTGATTTGAAACTTTCGCTCATAACTGCTTATTGAGTTTTTTTCTTGAATAATAATAATACATGATAAATCTTCAAAAAGTATAGTAGATTGTCATATCTGTAATAGTTTTAAAATAATAATCGAGCTGAATCGGAAGTATTATTTGGTAAGATGAGTTATTGTATGTATGTAGATCGACCTTGTCTGTGTTCTTAGCCTAATTGATTGATGAGATTAGAAATCGAAAAAAGTTTTGAATTGTTTTAAAATCATGATAAAACATGGTTAATTTTTTGAGGTTTTGTTTTTTGTTCTATTGATGGAGTTGAGCTGTTAAAACAGGTTTATGTATGTTTTTCATTTTCATTTGATGGGTCATGAAATTCTATTTCTTTTAAATTTTTTCGTTGTGATATAAAACTTAGTAGCAGTTTCTCCAATGATTTGGGAGTCAAATTGAGTTGCGTTTTCTTAGTTTTCATATGATTCGGGAGAAGAATTTGTTACGCTTTGTTTTTTATTCTACTACCATTGATTTTTGGGTTGTCTTACTTTTAATTTTTCTGTAATTATCTTTGTTGTTTGCTCTTATGTGTTTGAGTTGTCTAATGGTCTTTTACTGTTGATATCTGCTAGTGATTCAACAACATAGAGTCCATTGACATATTTTCGTAAATTCTCGCAGAGTGTTTTCTTTTGGATGATCTGGCAAGAGATTTTTCACTGTTGTGTAACTTCTTTGTTTTACTGAGATCAATTAAATTAAAGGTTAAGTATGTTGGTTTGCCAATGATTGGTAGGGTCCTTTCCTTAGTGCCTGTAAATTTTTCGATATGCCCTTTTGTATAGCGAAATTTGGAATGAAAAAAAAAATGTTCCAATTTTCAGATCTGAAGCTGGTGTAAAACGTGAATTGATTTGAGATCGTATGTTTTGTCTTTGTAGTAGTTTCTCTAGTACTTTTTGATATATTTTTTTATGTTTTGTTTTAACTCTGTTCAAGATCCCTTCGGTATGAGTAACAGAAGATAATATCGTAATTTGTGGTTATGATTAGGTAAATTTTAGCATATTGATTCTTTTGATGGTTTTAAATATCCTTGTGTGTTTTTTGGTGAGTTTGCTGTAAGTATTATTGGTATTCAGGCTTTAGTTTAAAAACCTTTTTAAAGGCTGATAAACCAAAGGTTGTGGATATTCGGGATTTATATGCCAAAAGAAATAATTTCACGTCTGCTAACCAATCAGCGTAACTTTTTATCTTTTCCGTTAATTATGCATAGTAATTTTTCCTGTAATGAGCAATTAATGCCTTGGAGTAATACAATAGGCTATGGGGAATGTGATGTTCTTGGTTTATGTTTTTTATTGTTTGAACGGCATAAGGTAATGATTTCTTTCATAATAAAATTCATGAATAGCAAGGATTTCTGGTAATCCGAATTTGCTATTGAGTGTTCTCAAATTGTGGTGTATTCATTTTAAATATTAGATAGTGGAACTGGGTTTAGAGCTACATTTTGTGTAAATGCGCCTACTATTAGAATTATCTATGAGTTTTATTTAAAATAAGCTGATAATGGGCTTTTTGAGTTATATGATAAACTTTTCTGTTCTCTAAATTTTGTTTTTCTGCAATCTGTTTCTGATGTGGAAAATTTTGTTTAGTTGACATGTGAGACAAACTTTGCAAAGGTTTTTTTAAACAAAAGCGTGCAATTTGGGAATAAAAATTTTGAACAAATATATCGCAGGATTTTCTGAACCATAATCTGAATTTTTGTTTGATGATGATAGGTTATAAAAAGCTACTATAACTAAACTTAGTGGTAAACAGGGTACTGTAGTTCCTGTATAAAGGTACTACATGATGTCTGTGCTTTTGTTTATTGTTGGGATGTTAATTTTTCCAAAAAATCAAAGTAGACTTTTGATTCCTACAATTGGTGATATCTGCTTTTGTAGGTTTAGTTTTGGGTTTATGCCATGACTTCATATGGCGAATAAAGGGGTCTAAACTTTTTTTAAGTACTTTGTAACTTATGTTTTCTTTATCTTGTATGTTTTGGTTCTGCAAGGTTTTTGTGTGTCTTGCAGGACTATTGAAAAAAAAAGAAATTCTGAGAGGAAATGTTTTGTTTCTGTGTCTGATTTGTTTTGGTGTTTTTAGTTGCTTTTTTCTATTCATGAAAAGTATGGTAGAATTTTAAATATATTTTTTCAAATTTAAATCCACTTCATAATGGCTTTTTTGAAATTCTAAGAAATATGGAATTGTTCTAGGTTATTTGTTTGTTTACTGTCTGGGTCAATTGTTACCGCATATTTGCATTCTAGTTGTGGTAACTTTGTGTCAATTGGAAGAATTAATTTTGCGGAACTTCAACTGGATTTTTTAGGTAAATAATTCTGGTTGTTTGGTCTACTTAGAGCCTCTAGCAAAGCAGGGTTTTTCCTGATGTCCAGACTATGTGGAGATTGGGGAATTTTACTATAGGGAGATTGGGGAAAATATATAGGTTTATGATCTGTCAAAACATTTTTTGGTTGTTTTGATGCAAGTGTTAATAACACGTAACTTTTTGGTGTGTTTATTATAGGTAAACATTCTCTTATTAGTGTAGAGAGTCATGGTCCTGCTTGCTTACAAAATTGTTAACTTGCTGAAATTAAATACGTTTAGTTTGTTCCTTGATTAGATTGAAAAAGTGCTATGCCTATTCCGAAGTTAGAGGCGTTACACACTGCATAAAACCGTTGGTCTGAAACAGGACTTTTCTTCAAATTTTGTTCACTTAGTAGTTTTTTTTAAGTTATCGATTCTTTTTTGATATATGATAGAAAATTGTACTGTTGACGTGAAATTTTGTAGAAGGGTAGGTCGTGTAATTGCTTTTTATATAAAATCCTACTTGAAAAGCTGAACTTTGAAACTTTATGGTTTTTTTTTATGGTGGTAGCAATTTAGAATTTGCCTTTATTCATAGGTTCGGGCTCTTTTTTGTTTTGCCTTTGTTGATATGTCACTAAAATTCAATTCAGGTGATGATGAAAGTGATTGATCTGGTGCTGAATTTTTGTTTTGAGTCAGTAGAATGTGATGTTTTATTTTTAAAATTTGAAAAATTTCTGCTTCTGTTTCTGATTGTAAGAAAACATTGCCTGGAATTGTTACAATAATTTTACTGGAAAATATTTGTTTAAAACTTTTGCTCATAACTGCGGAAAAAACTCTGGTCCTATGGAAGTTCCATGAAACCATTTTATGAGTTGGTTTGGTCGATTTGATGTAATTGATGATCCAATTATAAGATATACACTCCTTGTGTGTTTGAAGTGATTGTCCTGTGTTAGGTAACCGGTTAAAGTTTGAAAGTTGGTTCTGAAATTTTCATATTGTTCTAAAGATTTTTGGCAAAGCTATTTCATTTCTCATTGTCTCTGGTTGGTAACCTTGAAAATGCGTTGAGTTTTGCGTTTTGTATATTATGACTTGATGAGTGTAAAACTTGATTTCATTGAAAACTTATTTTTTTTAATTGAGTTTTTGGTGGGTCTAAGTTTGGTTCAACAATACTTTGTTGAAAAAGTCATCAGGTTCAGCAATATCGATTCGTTGAATTTTCTCTTGATTATAATTTTTTTGGTAAAAAAATAATGATTCGTTTATTGTGATATTTTGATTGGTCTGTGTATCATGAAAGAAAACTGAATTTGACTTTGTAATTTTGAATGTTATTGCTTTTTATTGTGTTCAAGAGAATGTGATCGCTTTGTTTGATTTGAGTGTGCTGTGGGTTGACTTAATTAAAACTTTTTGCATAAAAAGACGAAGCTATGGTTTGCAAAAAGATTTTTTTTTCTATCTATTAAAATATCGTTTTTTGGTTATCAGTCTGTGACTGATAAACCATTTGTGAGTATTAAGGAGAAAGACTTGGTTTATGTCCTAGGCGTTTGGTTGTCTGTGGAAACGGTTTTTTTTAGTTGTATGGTGTTGTGATTGAAGGATTAGTACGTGATATAGTTTGTTGTGATGTTACTGGATCGTTGTAACTAGTTATTCAGGTGTAAAATGCGATGGTGTTTGAATGTCTTGTTGGTTTAGCGCTGTTGTTACAATCTGGTTTTCTAGAGTATTCAAGAATGTTGAAACTTCATTGAGTTTATTTTTTTAAGATGTTTCTTTTGCTAAGATCATAACTGAATTTATAATGTATTGCTGGTGAGATAGTTGTGTATTTTTTCAGCATATCCAAAAGTCTTTTACTTTGATCAGTTTTTTTTTGTTTTTTAATAACTGCATCTGGTTTTAAAGAAAGAGGTAATGGTGAACGATTTTTTCCAACATCACTTTTTGATGTAGCATTTAATTTTGTGAATTTCAACAGCCAAAATGTTCTTGTTTTTTTGAGATTGTTGAAAACTAAAAATAATAAGAAAACTTTGTTGTTTTGGTGTATTTTTCGAGAGTTGGAATGTAGGCTGAAACTATAGTTTTTCTTGTGAAATAGGTGGTACTCAAATTTGGATTTTGAAAAAAATTATGATAGATAACTCTTCAATGAGTATAATAGATTGACAAAGGTGCAATAGTTTTAGAATTTTGATTAATCAATATGCATCTTTTTGAACTGGTTGTTTCGTTGCTTTTGGTTTGCAGGCTCTAAGGGATGTGTTTTTTGTATTGTGTCTTATTGTTTTTATGTAGTTCGACAAAATGTGTATTGTGTTTATAGCATTATTGATTGATGATATCGTTCCTCGAAAACATTTATGAATTGGTCTGAATTCAGGTTCGGACTCATTCAATTTCTGTATGTTTTCAATATTGTTGTTTTTATTGTATTGAGCAATGATAAAATTCTATGCATACCCAGTTAACGGTTTGAAATGTTTTTCGCTGGTTTCTTATGTGACGAGTTTATTGACAGGTTTTTTATGTTTTTGAGAAGATTAGGGTGGTTTGTTTTATCTTCGAAAGAACGTTAATGAAGTTTTTTTTTGGGACACTTATCTTTGATTTGTAATACACTATTTGAAATAAAAATTTGTGGTATGTTTTTAGTGATAAAAGGTATACCCATTAAATGATGTTTGATATCTGTAGAGTGTAATATGTTTGAAAGGTTTGTTTTGTAGTTTAACTTTTTCCATTGTTTTGGTCGGTTTAAGCATAATTTAGATTTCCATGTTTTTGTAAGCTTGTGTCTTGTGTTGTAGTTACTTCACACTATGTACTTTGCAGTATTATGTTTGGACGTAGTGTTTGATTCCAGTAACCACTATTATAATGTTTGATTCTGGGCCTGATTCGATTTTAAAAATTTTGTTTCTAGGTCTTGAGGTTAAATGTTTTGCTTTTTTGAACTTTCCAAAAGAACCGAGATCGTCCGAAAATTTTTGGCGGCGGCGTTTTGGTTGTTGTGTTCGGATAAACATGATTTTTATTATTGTGCTCTTATATAAATTGTGGGGTTGACTTGTATTTGGTTCCTTGTGATTGATTTCGGGATATTCGGGGTATTTTGATAGCGGTGTGAACAAACGTGGGTTTTGTTTTCATGTTCAATTCTTATCCTATGAAATGTCATCTGTTGCCGTTTGCATTTCGTCATCTGTGCTTTTAAATAATATGTGATTTGAAAGAAAATCTAAAATTTTGTTGTTTTCAGTTCCTGGTGAATCTGGATTGCTTCAGTTGTATAGTGTACTGGTAGGTTAAATTGTACTTGTTGGTTAATACTATAATTGAAGGGTAATTGTGGCTGGTTTTTTGTTCATATTTTTTTGTGGTTTTGCTATTGTCTATTTGAATTTTGTGAAATGTTTCTTTGTGGTGATTTAGAAAACTTTTTTGCTTATGTATTTTGATAGCTATTGCTTCTTTTCCTTAGGATTTTCATGCAATCTGTAGTTAGAACTTTTTATTTTAAAAATTATTGTTTGAGAAAAAATTGAACATTTATTTGGAGTGAGTTTCTATCAGTTAGTTTCTATCTGTGTGATTGTTTCAAAACGATCCATTCCTATTAAAGTTAGAGCAAATACTTCTGTTTTAGTTTAAACCTGAATAATTCTTTCGGCAATAAATATTGTGAAAATTAGAACGACTCTATCTGTTTTTTGTGTTGTAAATAAAATTTGTTCCAGATGATGTTTTTCCTCGAAAGTTTTTATTGTAAGGAAATTGTGATCTGAGAGAGTTTTAATCGCTTTTACCGCTTGAGTTCTTCTCATTTATTTTAGGTTTTGTGTTTCCTTTTAACTAATTCCCTATCTGAGTCTAGTATATTGATTATATGTGAGATAGTTGTTGGGATATTAGTAACAAATTGCGGATTTAAAGTTTCTGTTGCTTTTAATTTCTCTGTAATTTTTGCCTGCACAACATTGTCTACAAATTTTATACAAATTTTATCGGGTTCACGGATTGATGTTTTTGTTTCTTTTTTTACTACTTTCTTAATTGTGGTGTTAAAATCATCAATGATACTTTGGTCAAGTTTGTGTTTTGAAAGTCATGAGTACTTTGCGAATATGCTTTTGAAACTAGTGTGAAACTACTCTTTCTAATCGTACAGCAAATTGTTTTATTGTTTCGTTTGTTAGCTTGCCAGTTTCTGCAGCTTTTCACTTTAATTTATCAAAGTAAAAAGCTGCAGCAGCTTCAAGTTGCTGATAGCTGACATGGGGGTTTCTTAAAATTCCTTTTTTAACCAGCCAATGATTTAAAAGTCAACTGTCCCATCTTAAACTTCTTTGTAGATTGAAGTTACTTCAAAACATTTACTGAAACTTTCAATTATTTATGTTTGCATTGAATGAAACAGCGATACAATGCAAACTGAGCATGATCCAAGGGCAAAAAGTGAGACAAAAGCCGCTGAACCGGAAACGTTTGGTAAAAAAAATATATTGAATTTGTGTGTAATTCAAATTATATTTCCTCTCATTTGATCGCTGCTAGGTCATCATATCTAGTTTGCATGCATCGCAATTGATTCAGCTTAACTTAACCTACATTGTTAACAAAACCGTTTTTCAAAGTGTAAACTCTATATTTCATTCTATATCTCGAAAACTTGTGAGTCTGTTCGCGCAAAATGTAAATGAAATGCCATTTTCTGATAATAAGTGTCAGCTGCCGCTTCAGATAAAGTAACCGTCAACTTTTTGTCTACAGCGCTTAATTGAGTGCTTATGTGACAATCAATCGTTTTTGTAGTGATTGCATATCAATTTTTTGCCTGCTCTCAGAAAATTTCAGGCTTTTCTCTTTCCTCAGGGTGATGATTTCGGACTCGCAGTTAGTGCGTGGCTGGCTCTATTTGTGTTGTCTGATGCAGCAGTTGTCCTCCTGGAGGTCTTCTCAGCTTCAGCTGTGTATGTTTGCCCCTCCTCTAGTGCAGCCTTTTTTTCTTTTTTGCGTTGCTTGTTCAGCCTTATTAGCTTTTTGTTTAGTTTAGTTTTAAGATTAAAGCTCTTTGCTGCGCCCTTGAGGCACCGCTTCAGCTGATGGGGTAGAAGCAATTTGTGCGTTTGTTCGCGCATAGTTTGTTTTGTGTTGTTTTTTTTATAAATATGTAAATTTTGTTATCCTGTTTAGGTCACTGGCGCAGTTGAAGTCGCCATTATTGTGCGTAGCTGACTCTGCACCTGCTATCTGGTGCAGCAATTGTCCGACTGGAGCGTCTCCTCGGACTCAGGCGTATGTGTATGTTTGTGTATATATATATATATATATATATATATATATATATATATATATATATATATATATATATATATATATATATATATATGTGTGTGTGTGTGTGTGTGTGTGTGTGTGTGTGTGTGTATGTGTGCATAAGTGTGTATGCTTGACCGTCCCCTAGTGCTGGATGAGGTTCTTTTTTGCGTTGCTTGCTCAGCCCAAGTTGCTTCTTGTTTTTTTTTGGTTTTATGTTTAGAATTGCTCTTTTGCTGCACTCTTGAGTCATCGTTTTAGCTGATAAGTTTAGGCAAACTGTGCATTTGCTCGCGCATATTTTGTCTTATTTTGTTTGACATATTTAAAATTAGACTTGTTATACTTTTTAGGTCACTGGCGCAGTTGCAGTAGTCCTTGCTGTGCGTAGCTGATCCTGTGTCTGCTGTTTGATGCAGCCATCGTCCATCTGGAGC